>NC_142705.1:17735293-17914590 GCF_029339155.1 Prunus mume
ATTGTAAATATGATTTGCAATAAGGTGAGAACCAGAAGGATAACTCCTGCAATCAAAGAAATAATTGTCTTTGGGTTAGCCAAGTAGTCGCACTTCAATATTTCTAACTGCTTGTGCCATCCAACTTGGTAATAGTGGAACTTTTTGATAAAGGTGTCAATGTAAAGCTTGTTAAAGAACTTAGAACCATCTTCAATGCTCAGCCAGTTAGCTAAGATTTTTGTCTCAGAAAGAAGCTTTATATCCTTATCAGAATTGATGAGTTAATCCATGAAAACCGCGTAAGATGTTATTTGTTGAGAACGATCATGAAAGCACTGCTCAAAGCCGATGAGCTTCCTGAATAATGGTTCGGTCAACTCTGTAACTGCTAGTGCTGCAATTGTTAAAACCCCATCTTTAAATTCGATGTTCATTAGATTATTATTCAAGCCCCTTTCAAATTTAATTCCGCTCGAGAGAGCTCTGAATTTCTGAATTTTCGGTCCAATCTTTTTTTCTTCATTTTCTGTGAACAACCAAAGACAATTTTGGTCATTTCTACTGGAAGGTTCAAAATGTTGGAATGCGAAAACAATGGAAGTTCTAAATCAAGTATGTGCAAAACTCCATTCTCATCAAGCTATCAACCAGCTAGTTGACGCCACTACCACTCATGAACTGCTAAGCTTCATGGACGCCTACTCGAGGCTACAATCACATCTTCATGCACCCTGCCGCAACATACCAAAGGTTGGTTAACCGAATTTTCTCATAACACATTGGAAGCACCACGAAAGTTTATGTCGATGATATGTTGGTAAAAAGAAAAACCGTCGATCAACACCTTCACAATTTGTCCCTCATGTTCGACATCCTGAAAGAATACTGAATGAGACTAAACCCCATTAAATTCCCCTTCTGTATCATCAATGAGAGGGAATCAAGCGAACCCTGAAAAAATCAAAGCTTTAATAGATATGGAAAGGCCAAAAACACAAAGGACCTTCAGAGTCTCACCAGAAGTGTTGCAGCCTTAACATGGTTCAACTCCAAGGCTACCGATAAATGTGCACCATTCTTCAAAGCCTCGAAAGGGGGCAAGCAGCATATAACATGGACAGCCGAATGCGACCTGGCATTTCAAGACCTGAAGAACTACATGAGCAAGGCACCGCTATTGTCAAAACCCCTTCCTGGAGAGATTTTGTTCCTTTATCTCTCAGTATCCCATAGTGCCGTCAGTTCAATATTATATGGAAGCTAGAGAACGCAGAACTACTAATCTTTTACGTTAGTAGAGCGCTACAAAATGCCAAGTTGCGGTACCCTCCCCTCGACCAATTGGCCTTAGCTCTCATCACCTCGGCACAAAAACTCCGTCCCTATTTTCAAGCTCATACCATTGTCGTCTTAACCAACCAACCACTTCAGCAGGTGTTCTAAAAATCGAAAACATCAACTTATTAGTCAAGTGGGCCATTGAGCTTAGTGAGTTCGATGTGCAATTTAAGCCTAAGCTAGCAGAAAACGGTCATGTCGTTGCTGATTTCATTTTCGAATTGACACCTTTGGCGATGCCAGAAGATGCTGACATAGACAAGACATAAGAAAATATAGCAAACATCAAGTGCTTTGACCCTTCGATCCCAGTATGGGTCTTGCACGTTGACGATTCGGCAAATCAACAAGGCTGCAGAGCTGGTTTAGTGGTTTAGTCCTAACCATGCCCGACAGAATTAAGATCGAATATGCCCTCTATTTTAGCTTCAGAACTTCCAACAATGAAGCCGAATGCAAAGCCCTCTTGGCGGTCTTGGCTTGCCAAGAGCACGGTGCCACACAGATTAACATCCATAGTGACTCCCAACTCATCATGAACCAAGTAACTGCCGATTTTGCAGCCAAAGATGTATCCATGTTAGCCTACCTATCGTTAGCACATCTACAGCTCGAAAATTTCTGTGCTTACGGGATTTGATAAATACCCAAGAACAGAGAACATCACGTGATGCTCTGCGAGGCTAGCTTCGGGCATCAATGACAAAATTGGCCAACAAGTTCTTGTGGAAATACTGACTTAACCAAGTACAGAAAGTGTAGAAGTATGTGTCATGCGGTATGAGAACACGTAGATGTCCCCATTTACTCATATTGAACAAACGGTACCCTCCCGGATGACAAAGCTCAAGTAAGAAAGCTGCGATACCTATCGGCAAGGTACACTGTCATCAACGACGTCCTCTACAAGGGTGGTTACACCACCCCCTACCTCAAATGCATCACTGGCCAACAAGGGGATTATGTCCTTCGAGAGATTCACGGTAGCATCTACGGAGACCATTCAGGTTCTTGATCACTATCATATAAAGTGGTTCGGCAAGGCTACTATTGGCCAACCATGCACCGAGACACCATTGCCATGGTGAAGAAATGCGACAAATGCCAGAGATTCAGAAGCATACCTCATGCACTTGCCGCACCAATGACGCCGATTGTGAGCCTATGGACTTTCACTCAATGAGGGCTTGATCTGATCGGCCTAATGCCTCAAGGGAAAGGCAAGGTGAAATACGCAGTAGTTGCCGTTGATTATTTCACCAAATGGGTAGAGGCCGAAGCCTTAGCAACCATAACGGCAACAAGAATAGAAGATTTAGTCTGGACCCACATTTGTTGCTGATTCAACATCCCATACGCCATCATCACTGACAATGGCAAACAATTTGATTCAAAGCATTTCACACAATTTTGCATTCGCCTTAAATTCAACCTATTCTTTGCCTCTCCTGCCCATCCACAGTCAAACGGCCAATTTGAGGCCATTAACAAAATTATCAAGATAATTCTGAAACGGCAACAGACAATGCCAAAGGGGCACGGCCGAAAAAGCTTCCCGAAGCACTATGGGCCATTCGGACATCCTTTTAGACATCCACAGGGGAGACATCGTTCTCTCTCGCCTTTGGAAATGAAGCCGTCGTTCTGGTCGAGATTGGTGAAACCTCTTACTGAACGGCAAACTTTGAACACAAAGCCAACAAGTCCTAACTTTCACTGAACCTCGATTTAATCGAGGAACCTGGAGCGCATGCCAACCTCTGGAATGAAGCACACAAACAATGAGTCTCCCAATTCTACAATTCAAGGGTGAAACCTCGCTCTTTTAGAATAAGTGACTTGGTCATGCACAAAGTCTCTCTGGCGACCAAGAACCCAATGGAAGGGACCCTTGGACCTTCTTGGGAAGGACCGTATGAAATCATCTACATACGTCAATCGGTAAAGTACCAACTACGGGATACAAATAGCAAGACCCTCGGTCACCCTTGGACCTGCCAGGTGTCGAACATGCACAGGATTCGGCGCAAATTCCAAACTGGAATTTGGGTTGGGTCCCTCAAACCACTGTCCACTCAACTCGTGGTTTTGGAACCAACACCTCACCATCAACTGTTTTCGCTAGATGTCCACTCTTTCGTGAGATACTCAAATGCACTCTTATGAAGAACATTAAGAAATTTCTCAAACTTCTCTCTCCAAGCATCATAATTATTGCCATTGAAATATGAAGTTGAGTTGCAAGGCCGACAACTCGATCCCTTACCATGGTACCACCACTAACTAGCACCCTAGGACCTCTCTATTTGCATTAAGAGCTGGTGCTATGATACCAATATTGATATTTAGGTGAAAATGGCTATACTAAGACCAATTAGACAAATCTAAGAGAGAATAAATTTTAGAACCAAATTACTATATGACTAACTAGTCATAGACTCAAGACCACTACTACAACAATAACCAGATGTGCAGTCAAACAAACAATTTAACTTGCAATGAATTTAACCTAGAAAAATAATAAGTGACAACTTAAGCACTCAGAAGGATCCGTCAATCTAGAACTCCACAATGATAGCAACAACTATAGTGAGTAAAGTGTGTGCATTCATTCAATTATTATCAAGCAAGCAGTATACCAAATAGAGGACTTCACAGAAATATGAAGAATAAAGCATACATAGTCAACACCATAAAATTTTCACCCACAAACCCACTAGTGGGAAAAACTGGGGGTTATCAACTCGACCAGGCAATCCACTAACCACAAGAAGATTCTTACAGAGATTAATCCAACAAGCTCAAAGATATCCTTAGATCTAGTTAAGGAAGCAACTCTACCTCTACGCAATCTACAAGCTAAGCTCAGCAACTCTATTAGCTGGTTTTCATGGAAGTGGCAAGTTCTCAACTTTAGCTTTTCACTTCATCGTATCAGAAGAGATCTCACAACAGCAGCTTCAGTGTGTGGTTTGTAGGTTCAAATGGAGTTGGATCGATTTCTTCAAGTTATCAATATCTTGAAGAAACCAATCTTGAATCTGAACCAAGAGCTAAATGTATGAATAATATGTAAGAATAGATTTAGATTTATTAAAAACATAAGCAAATTTCAAAAGCAAGATTGAAATCTCATTTCGAAAACTGTCACCTCTCACTTAGCAAAGTGTAGAGTAACTCAACACTCCCAAAAATGCAAAACATGAAAAGTGATAATTGCATACTGTTCACCCGTTTTTAGACATTTTGGCCCAAACACATACAACAACCACTCTTTTGATTAAAATTCGCAGGCTAGAAATCTAATCAAATACCATGGAGATCAAAAACTTGTTGTGGCAAATTTAGCTACACCAAAATTGATTGAGCTGCGTCCTCAACTTGGGATACTCGCAATTACACGAGCTGTTCGGTTGTATAGCATATGTAAGTGTGTGGTCGATCCCACAAGGATTGATGATAGATTGATTCAGTTGGATTCCTTGTACAAAACAGAAATGGAAAGAAGGTTTAAAGATGATATAGAAGAGCACAAGAATTGAAAACATAAAATTAAACAAAAGAAGAAGACACTAAAACTGATTTTGGGTTTGAAAACAGTTTTAAAACACTAGGGAACAACCCAATTCTAAGTCTCAAGCAATCAAATTAACAAGTTCAGTTCAAGTAAAAAAGATAGATTCTCTCTAATGTATAATCTAGCCATGGTGTCTGGTCTAAACCTTGTATTCTTAATTCCCTAATTAGATCCTTGTTGTCTAACCTAAATTAAGCATAGGAGAACATTTTAAACAATGAAGCATGTATCCAATCCCTGTTGTCAAATGTCCATACATACTCTTCCTATTCAAAGTTCAATTCTAATTAAGGCATATGGTGTCTACTCTTAATTCTAACCAAGATAGCTAACATACAAGTTTAAATAGTGATCAAACATTCAAACAAGAATATCAACTAAGAAACATAATGAATAAGAACAAGAACAAAAATTGAAACTTGGAAACCAATCAAACTTCAAAAACTTAAAATCATTATGTCTATAACAATAACATAAAATTACAAGGTGTTTATTAAATAGAAAGACAAAGTGAAGCTAAGGGAATACAAGAAGAAAATAAAAGGCAAAGGGAGGAGAAGAAGATAGGGACAACATGCTAGAGATGGAAAAGCTTCATCTCCATGGTTGCCAGGAGGCTAAAGCCTCCTAACTGCTGCCTTCTCTCTTCTCTCCCTTTGTGACTCTCAACTCTCCCTCTCTTTGTGTACAATGTGATGGAATATGAATGAATGATGAATGAATCCCCAGCTCTCTTTGCGTACAATGTGACAATAACATGTGATTAACAAAAGATGACTAGTATTAAGGAAGAATTCAATTTTAGTAAGCTTGACTAGTCATCTGCACTGGGTACCCAAATGAAGAAACACTAATGCAATGCATTCATGAATGAGTTACCTTTAATAAGCATTAATTTCATATTGCTATGTTGAATTTTGATCTCAGTTGAAGAAACCAACCTAAACACTAACCTAGCAAATTGAGCTTGT
Organism: Prunus mume; assembly: GCF_029339155.1. Taxonomy (NCBI): domain Eukaryota; kingdom Viridiplantae; phylum Streptophyta; class Magnoliopsida; order Rosales; family Rosaceae; genus Prunus; species Prunus mume. The sequence continues at coordinate 17,741,162 of NC_142705.1, forward strand.
TTAGGTTCATGAGAGATTAAAATCATAATTACAAGTTTGTCAAGGAAAGCTAAAAACATAGCTAAATAAAATTCTAATAGACTTGTTAACGAGAAGATTGATGATAGGTATGAAACTATTATGAAATGAAAGTTTGGGTACGAAAGTGAGACGAAAAAAACTTCGTGTACATAATAGTTTAGAAGTCGGTAAACTTCAGAGTAGTAAAGTGAAATTTACCCTATAAAATATTCAGTTTAACTCCTATATTTGTGCTTGATTATGAGAATAGTTAGGACTCCTAAATAGCCTATGAACTGTTCTTATTACATACAAGAATCCATATGAATTCATTGATTATGCTATGTAATTTTTGAGGCAATAAAGGTAAATTATGAGTTTACCTATATTATTATTATTTTGATGAAATTATTATATATTAAAGAGATCATATGAATTTATTGTAGGAATTGTTTATAATCACATATATAGTGAAAGGCTTTGTGATAATAGCCTAGATACTTTTGGTACTAGTCTAACTTCTGCATGTGTACAATTGAATTACCCCAAATTATATCCTCCAATGATAATTTTCCAACAAATTCTACACACGCATTAGATAGCCCACTCCACAAAAGAAAGATATGATATCAATATATTTATGCTGACGTGACTAAAGAATTTAAGTGTGTTGTTATCAGGGCAGAATACAAAAAATTTATACATACGGGACACATGCACGATAGAACACTCAAACTACAAATGGTGCTTGCTTAATTTGAAGAGCTCAAGATGTAAAAAACTGAAACCTTATCAGATTTCTATGAAAAAGTTGAACAACTTAACAAATGAGGTCATGAGTCTAGGAAAACCAATAGAGTAATACATCATTGATCAGAAAATCTTCAAGAGGTTGCCTCCTGGGTTTCATCCCAAGAAAAGGCCATCATGGAAGTTCAAAATCTAATAAGATCTGACTTGGCAAGCTTCTAAGGAAGTTAAAAACATATGGGATGGATATGAATATGGAAGATAGTAATGCCAAAAAATCTAAAAATGTTGCATTTCAAGGAGTGCAAGAATCTTCACAACAAGAATGTGAAAAATCCTTAGCTCCTGAGGATGAAATAGCTTCGTTTGTGAATAAATTTAGCATAATTCTCAACGAGAAAGGAAAATTTCATAGAAGGAATGGTCAAGCTAATGAGACCAAATTCAAACCTCCACAACAATGATCAAATGAGAGAGAGAAAGAGGGAAACCTTATACTAGGTAGTCTAGAGGTTCTAAAAATATTCTTGAGTGCTACATATGTGGTGGCACTGGTCATTATGTTGCTGATTGTGAAAACAATTGGAAAAAGTACTAAAAAGGTAAGGATAGGTGATATAGCCATTATTTCATACATTTTTATCCTCTTTCCCTTAGATTCTTACTATGTTCTTGAATGGATTTAGTCTACTTTCATTTAGTTTTATGTTTCACTAAAGATGGAAAAGCAAGAATAATGAGCAATTTTGGGATTGAAAGATGTTTCACCATCCTGGGAGCAAGAATGTCTAGTGCATGTTAGCCAACTTGACGGAATATATTGTACTTCCTCAGAGCGAATCAAATATTGAGACTTATACCATTGGAAAGATATAGAAGTTAGATTTCTGCAAAAATATGCGGTTCATGATTCGAATGTATGTGGAGAGAGTTGTAGCCATTTTAGTACAGACATTTTGGGCAGAAAATGTGTTCTGCGGGTTTGCAAAGTGATATTTTTAAAGTGCAATCCTTCGAGTCCAATTTATGTTAATCGCATTCAAGAAGTGTCTACAAGGATGTGGGATTGTTTTCTAAGGTCAATTGCATTTCAATTTTCAATTTCATGAAATGATGAATTGTAGTGTTATGACTCTTCTTCTAATGATGATGACAACCAGATTGCTTTTGTTGCATCTGTTCAAGAAATCCATGTTGAAAAGAAGTTGAGGAGATTGAGTCTGACCTAGATGACCAATCATATGATGCATTGTGCATTAAGTATGATGAATTATTCAGTGAGACATATATCATGAAGGAGCAGAAAATTATATCAAACCTATATCACATGTCATCCATAAGCAATAACCTTGGCAAGCCATCGAACAAGCACATCAATACCAGCAGCAATCAATCGAAACAGTCGGACAACCTTGGTCTTCGTATCTCTCTACACTCTTGTTCTCTCTATATGGGGTAGGAATATGAGTCTGTTTTGGTGTATGAGAGTGAGGACCGAAGCCTTAGTTTTATAGGGTGAGAGCCTCAAGGTTCCTTGCCCATAAAGGAACTCTCCAAGCTTGTCCTTGTGACCTAGTATCCATGACCTAGTGTAATAGGTATTTCTACAAGTGAAATAAGCTCCAACTCTATCAAACCTACTCTACCTAGTATCCTTGATCATTTAAGAGCTCTAAATAGATGTGAACTCAATAAGGACTTCTAACAAACTAAGCTGGAGAGTAATCGTAGAGAACTTAAAAAGGAAACCTTGACTCTCAAAGAAACCAAACGTGAGTTAAATGAAAAAAATTGAGAGTGAGCTTGATGCCTTTGTGATACTCAAGGCAAATCTTGAGACTCAAGTGAATGTTCTAAAAGCGAGCAACATTGTCTTTTAAAACTCAAACAACAAACTTCTCACTCAGTTAAATGAGGCAAATAGCAAAGTCATAAACCTGACCATTGGTGCTGAGAAGTTGGACAAGATGTTGAACATTGGAAAAGTCTATGGTGATAAGAGTGATTTAGGATTCAATGGTAATGATCCTAGTGCTTCTAGTACCTCAACCAAGTTTATCAAGGCAACTATATCGGTTGTATCTTCATTTGGTTTGTAGAATTCAGTTAAGGGATCTAAGTTCATTCCCACTTACCATCAATGTGGTGTTGTTGGCCACATTTGTCCTAGGTGTCATTTGCTTAGGAAGGGCCTTAAGGGAAAGCCTAATCCATCACCTAAGGAGAACACTATGTCTTTGCAAGCTCAAATTGAGCAACTGTTAAATGAAGTCACCAAACTTATTGCAATCTCTCAAGCTCAAACCAACAAACCCAGGTAATGGAAACCTCAAACAAAGAGTTAAGTGGTTCTTATTGCCCTTCCTGCATCAAATACCAACACTTGGTATTGTTCACCCGTTTTAGATATAGTCTTGTGAAGATAGGGTGAAGTTCCTTATTTACTTGAAAACCATTGACTAGTCAACAAGCCAACTCTCTTTTGTGTATAAGCGTGCCACTGCTAGCAATAAAAACCCTAGCAGACTTCTTAAAAATAAATAACTTGCACCCCAAGTTACTGATTCTGAACAAGTGATTGTGAATTTGGGTAAGGACTATCTCCCAAGTAAGTTCTTTTCCTGCCTCAGGCTGGTGATAACTTTCACAATTTTTCACAATACAAAACTGGTAGTTCGGAAGAGAGTAAATCGCTTAGGCAGAATCGCCTATTACAAAGCTCGAAAGAGAAAAGGCCAACTCCAGAAAAGACAACAGAGCGTTGGACTTCAATTTCTACCGGGTAGCCGCTCGATTCTGGACGGGTGTGTTTGTGTTGGATTGGATCATCAACACCTTCGATTGACAAGTTTCAGCTATAAATCGATACCAACATTTGAGTTTGGTAGAGCTTTAATCTATTTTAAGCCCTAGAAGGCTTTTTGAACTGGCAGAATTGGAGCCTCTTCTGAAAGGGCGTATGGTGGACTGATGGCTACTGAGATGGAGCTGCACTGTAGTACCTATTTTGCTTGATCAGGGCTTTCCATAAGTTTGTTGAGGTTTTCATATTGTGAGAACCCGGACTCTGCTTGTCTTGGCTTGTGCTAAACCAAATTTGTAACGAAAGAAATCTCACTTTGTAAAACTGTTTCTCGAAACTGAACTGAAATAAGAGATTTGAGTTATAGCTGACTTGTTTCTTGTGGCTCAATAAGCTTTGATTGTTTCAGTGTTTGAAGGTTCTTGAGATCAATTTATCTTTTTTGAGTTTGTCAATTATGACTTTGAGAGTTTTTGTCTTGATTGATTTTTTTGGTTGTCCTTTGATATGTTCACCTCCTCTTGTATTTATAGGAAAGGTTGGAGTGGGGTTTCTAATCTTTTTAATAATGGGAGGCAGATCTTTCAAAAAATATCTTTTATTTTAAATGCCACAAAAAAAGAGAGGAAGTTTATCTAGTCTGCTTATCTCTTGGAAATAGCACCTGCTTTGGTGCAGAATTTCTCTGCATATAAAAAAGGGGATTTGATCTTTTCCTTGGCTGAAAAAGTAGAGAAATCCTCTTGTAAGACCTGCCTTCATTAACTCCCATCACCTCCTCTGTGTTAGTTGAAAGTTTTGACTTTTTCTAAGGTCAGAAAGTCACGTGGGGATTTCTTGAGAGAAAACTTTTTAGAAAGTTTTTTGCTGACTTGCTTCCTCCTTGGGTAAAGTGAGTTTTCTAATAAAATGGTCAATGATGGTTATTTAGAATAGGGCTAAATTCACAATTTGCTAAAAGGGTCTGGGCTTATTTCTGCATTTTTGGTTTTTTATTCCTGATCCCTATAGATAAAAGCCCAAATGTTTTGTTCATGAGCCTCTTGACAAAAATGGGCTGGCCTGCAGAGTTTTGGCCAAAACACAAGGTAAACTTTGGTGGCTATCAAAAATGGCATGGGCTTCTTCAATTTTGGGCTGATAATTAATTTCTTTAAACATGGAGCCTGAAATTGTTTATCATTGTGAGCCAATAGTTTTGGGTTGGGCAAGCAGAATTTAGGCCCAAACAGGTATTTTGATAATGGTTGTTCAAAGCACATGTCAGAAGATGAAGAAGTATTCTCCACTCTTACACACCTTGATGGAGGAAGTGTGACTTTTGGACATGGTCACAAGTCACAAGTTGTTGCTAAAGGAACTGTTTGTATTCGAGGTTTACCAAAGCTAAAAACTGTAAGGTATATCAAGGGACTCACTTCTAATCTTATTAGTGCCAGTCACTTGTGTGATGATAGGACTATGGAAGTCAAATTCTCAAAGTTTGGAAGTAAGATCATTAGCAAATGTGGAAATGATGTTGTGAGTATTGCAAGATTGAAAGGATACTTTCTACTATATTGATGGGACTTATTATGCTCCAAGGAAGCTGTATGCAAAGAAGATAAGCCACGTGTGTTATGTCTCCACGGAAGAGCCAAAGAATTTGAAAGAAGCCTTGAAACATGAAGAGTGGGTTCTTGCAATGCAAGAAGAGTTGAATCAGTTTGTTAGAAATAATGTTTGGTACCTTGTTCCTAAGGCTTCTAGTTAAAATGTAATTGGTACCAAGTGGATTTCTAAAAGCAAAGTTGATGAGCATGAAAATGTAGTGAGGAATAAGGCTAGATTAGTGGCACAAGGGTACACACAAATGGAAGGAATTGACTTTCATGAAACATTTGCTTTTGTAGATAGGTTGGAGTCAGTTAGATTATTGTTGGATGTTGCTTGCCATTTGAAGTTTAAGCTTTTTCAAATGGATGTCAAGACTACATTTTTGAATGGCATTTTCAATGAAGAAGTGTATATTGAGAAACCTGAGGGTTTTGAGGATCGACATCATCCAAATGATGTTTTCAGACTCAAGAAAGCACTCTATGGTTTAAAACAAGCCTAGAGCTTGGTATGCGAGGTTATCCTCTCATCTTCTAGAAAATGGTCATGTTATAGGCTCAGTTGATAAAACATTGTTTGTGAATAGTCTATGTGGATGAAATAGTGATTGGTTCAACCTCAATTTCTCATGTGCAAGAGGTCATACAAGTCATGACAAGTGAGTTTGAAATGAGTATTGTTGGTGAAACCAATTACTTCTTAAGACTTTAAATTAAACAAGGGCATGATGGGATCTTTGTATCTCATTCAAAATATGCCAAAATTTTGGACAAGAAGTTTGGCTTGGGGTCCGCAAAAGCGCTAGAACTCTAATGAACACAAGTACTAAAAAGTGGCAAGAGTTTTGATCAAACACTCTATAGAAGTATGATTGGAAGTATGCTATATCTCACTTCTAGTCAACTTGACATAGCCTTTAGTGTAGGTGTTTGTGCTAGATTTCAAATTGATCCAAAAGAGTCTCACTTGTTTGCAATCAAAAGAATTATCAAGTATGTGAGTGGAACGGCAAACTTTGGTTTGTGGTATACCAACACTAATGCTGACTTGGTTGGTAGAATATGTGGCAGCTGGAAGTTGTTGCACACAAGTTCTATGGATGAAACAAATGTTGGATGATTATACCCTTCACCAACCTTCCTTTCTTAATTAATGTCATAACATGAGTGCCATAGATATCACCAAAACCCTTGTGTAACACTCAAGGACCCATATAGGTTGGGGATTCTGTTATGGAGGAGAAGCCATGTATCCTGTTGGAATTATTTAGAGTTTGGGTATTGTGGACGTATTCGAGCAGAGATGGAGGAATTACTCAGAGCTTGGTTGAATGACCAGAGGAAGTTGGATGGTTATGCCCTTATTCTCGGGAACACTGTTTTCTTCTCAAAGCAGTGGCATGTTTGCCTTTCCCTGGAATCTGATGTGGTACTGGTACTGCACTTTGAATTCGCTGTGGATTTCTTTATATTATTGGCGTCTAGTGAGTTGAGTTTAGTGCCAAGTAACTCGCATAAACACTAACTAATCGTTGCTTTTCTACATACCCATTTAACAGTTTTGCCTCCTTGAACATTTGGATGTTATAATTTGGTAAATTTTGTTGATTTTTAAAATAGTGGTTCTAATGGGATTTGTTTTGTTTGCTTATTCTTGCTTTAATTGATTGGTGAATTCCAACGAGTAGCTTGACGGAGGAAAGGAGACACGGAACTTACTTGGGATGATAAGGAGGTTTGTGGGCACTATCAGGTTTGTTTTTGCTAAAATATGAGAAAATAATTGTTGGAATTTAGACCACTAACTAAGGAATAGGGTTGCATAGTGGCCTCTAGCAAAAGGCACCATAATCAGTATGCTTTGCTCTCAAAACCACACCATTAAAAATGGTGTGAGTTGAGCAATAAAGAAGACAATTATGCTTCGTTGCACGTTAACCCATACTATTGGTTCATGATGCATATTTGTGCTAGAAAGTTATCAAACATTGAGGCATACGGTGGTTCATTATGAATAAAAAGTTTACATGCGCTGTACAGATTGAGCATTAGGAAATTCTTTATTTGTTCCCAAATTCTTTACTCCAGTCAATGTTTTTATTACTAACTTACTCTTTTATATGGTTCAATTAATGTTGAAACGAACGATAATGGGCACTGGAACATCAGCGAGTGAATCAGAGGACACTAACCAGGCAGTCAGTTATTTTTGTCCTATTGGTGTGTTTTTTTATAAATATTTATATATTTTAGCAAGAAATGTGTATTGGGACAATATGGGTTTGTTTCTGGGTCTCACTCAGGCTGGTCATCCAGATTAGTTGTACAAAAGGGTCAGTGATAGGAAATGTAACTTATCAAACAGTATATTATTGTTTGATAAGCTAACTGAAAATAGAAATGATCATCAAGAACTCAACTGAAAATAGAAGAAAGAGTTAAAGGAATATCTTGTCAAATTTGGAGAATTTTGTGGAATGTGAGACCTTATTCCTTATGAGGTGTTTGCTAGAAGAAGAAAAAAGAAGTAAAAACTGTGTTTATACCGGGGTATTGCCCCACGTGGTTTCTCCGGGAAGATTTTAATGAGACCGTCATTAACATGCTAGTTCTTATCATGTAATGTTCCTATGAATTTAATGAAATACCATCTTTTCCCAAAAAAATAATTGCGAGACTCTGTCTGTTGATGAAATTAGGGTTGAGGTCCCTCATTTCAAAAGAACTGGTCCCAAAATGGCATTCAAAACCTACTTTACTTTTGATTTTTTCTTTTTAGTACTGAGCTGCTTTGCTTTGTAAGTTCTTCCAACTTTTGTTATAGTGAAGAGTTTTATTAGTTTATCACTCGTATTGATAAAGTATTTTATTAGTGTATCAACACCAATAATATGTTGTTTCTTCTATACATCAAACACTAATGAACAAATTAAGTTGCGTTTTAAGAAGATATTTCAATACTTTTATACAAACGATATTATTCTACTTTAATCTAATCTAAACTACGGGAAGGGAGATTCGAACTCAGAGTATGAAGCACATCAACTCTAACCAACTTGGCTAAGCCCACGTCTGCAAGAAGATATTTCAATTTAAGAAGTCTAATATATAATGTTGAAGTAATGAGACATGGTAACCACTATTATTGAAAACAGAATTATTATAACTTTTAGCTGTACATGAGGTGCATCATAGTCACATAATGTTTAAATTCTTTTATTGTAATTTTTCATTTCCATAATACTCGGTGCTTCTAAACAACGTATTAAGAAAGTACATAGTAAGGCCACTTGCATTGGGAGGAAGGATCATTACTCTTGTTGTCCCAGTTGTGGTGGCGATCTCATTGCTGTTGTGGTTCCATTCCATTCATCTGTTGAAAATCAACAATTTTATCCCTACATACAAATGAAGTAAAGCAAGCCATGAGAGAAAAACTAAGACAAAGAGGAAAAAAAAAGAAGCTAAGACTACGCAACTGAATGTGTTATATATGAAAATGTAATTTTGTAATTTGATTGATGAATTCCTAATAGAAAATATTTTATTGACCTTATATGAAAAGGGTTATTAATAGTACCACTTCCATCCACTAGTTCCTACTTGTTTGTGTAAGAGGGGAATTCTGAATCCACCTCAGAAATGCTGACATTGCTGCGAGTCCCGCGCCTAAATCTTGGGTCAAGGTCTTCCAAATCTCCCTCATACACTGACGAGCCAGATCGCTTTCACTATTACTCCATGGCCAACTCGGCGAAATTGAAAATGCAATCGACCAAATATACCTTGCCACCACTCTGTGCGAAGGCAATTCAATCTGATCGATACCTTCCACAATCGAGGAAAGTGACGAGGAAAAAGACTATCCAAAGGTGATCGGACACAGCTTGCCCCTCTGCATTAAGAACCACAAATGGACACCTACGTGCCGTCATCTCCTTTCCATTGATGTCCACTTTGCAAGTAATAATATGTGTATAATTGTAATCAAAACTACGATACTCAAGAGGAGGGTCGCAATTAGGTGATCGCTCCTGGATTGCAAAAGCAAGGCACACCGCGAATCCCATCCATTTTTCAGTAAACCAACCTGGACGTAGCTCTACACTTAATGGATACTCCACACTTTGAGGATTGAACCACTCTTTCTGGTATATATATTCAGCAGATTTATGACTGAACCACTCGGGAATTTCATTTCCAGGAACAACAAATTCAGTAATAGGGACTTCCTGCATCATAAAAAACAACGTCAAAACACTTAAGAAGACAACATATTATTGTGTGTATGAGATTGAGAGCGAGAGAGAGACCACATCATATTGTTCCAGTAATGTAAATACCAAACTCCTGAAATCGTGCGTCTCCGCAAATTTGAAGCATTGATACATTTTGTCGATCAGAGCCACTGGAACTTTTCTCGTGGAACCTCGAAATTCTTTCTAATGAAATACGTTATTAACAATCGCTATTACTCTTTGTGGAACCTCTGGCAATTCTTGAAGCCTCTCACAATACTCCAAGTTAAGAAATTGAAGTCTAGAAAGTAGAGAGATGCCGTTGGGTAGGCTAACAAACTGGTTTCTACTAAGATCTAGGTATGTTAATGAGGACAAGCAGCTAAGGTCATTAGGGACCACTACTACAAAAAGTGAAAAAGACGACAGAAAAACACGACGGCCTAAGTGAAACCGTCAAGTTGTTTTTTAAAAGACGACGGTTTTATATAACCGCCGTGTAATAACACATTACACAACTAAAAAATGGAGTTTCAAATGGCTGTTCCTAAAACACGACGTACTTAATTCAAAAACCGACGTCTTATTGAAATAGGATTTTCAAGTGGTAAAATCATAGCCAACAAATAATGGCGGAAGTTATGAACCGACCGACGTAGAAAGTAAAGACGACGGTTTCAAAAAAAGCCGCTGCTTTACCCAGAAATTAACACGACCAAGTTTTCGTATAAGGCGCCGTATAATTACAAATAAATCCACGGCGGTAAAATACAAAATACCGCCGTATTAAATTAATGTACAACTACGGCAAAGGTAAATATAACGACGTCTTTCTCGTATTTCTACGACGATATCTTTAAATCTTACCAAGTTGGGGTTTTCATTTAACGACGTATTATACAATTTAACGTCGTATTTGTCCACTTTATACGCCATACATTATATTTAAACCGTCATCTCAATAAGAATTTTTTTTAACAATTTATTTCTTGGATTTTGTTATCCTACGTCGGTAGATCTACTTAATGACAAGAATTGAAATAACCACGACGGTTTATATAGAAAATCCGACATAATCAGATTATTCTGAGATCACAAGGGTTAGGAAATCTTACAAGATGGAACTCTGCTTGCTCATCATAATCTTACCAGGAAAGACAATATTTTAGAGGTTAATGATGTATGTGTATTTGTGTCTTTGAGATACACAAACGCACATACACATTAACATCCAAAAAATTGCTTCTGAAATTTGACGACGGCATTTCGTGATTTGTATCAGAGAGACAATTTTTTGGAAGTGAATGATGTATGTGCGTTTGTGTATCTACACAAACGCACACACACATTCACATCCAAACAATTGCCTCCTAAAACTTCATGACGGCAGCCACAGATTTGCAATCAGAGAGACAATTTATTGAAAATTGGTGATTTGCAATCAGCCACAGATAACTAACATTCAAACAATTGCCTCCCAAGAGATGAGGTGAGACAGAGAAAAGGGCAAGAAGAAGATGAAACCCTAATCGAATACTAAAACTGAAAGAACCTGTGAAAAAAAACCCTATTTATAATTAAAAAAACCAAATCCACGTCGGTTATATTACACATAACGACGCTTAACAAAAATAATCCTCGTCGGTAATAAATACATTACGCTCGCTTTTATTCTTACTTAAGACGACAAGAAAAGACGACGGTATAACAAAAACAGTTGTTGTTTTATATTTTTATTTGATTTAAATCACTCACCCAGAAAAGAAACTTTACAAATTCTAGAACATTAATTTCCTCGGGAAAAAAAAAAACTATATTTATAAGGCACTGTTTTTGAAAAATAAACTAAAAGAAAAAGGGGAAAAAATTATATTTATAATAAAAAAAATAAAATCCATGTCGGTTATATTACACATAACGACGTTTAAAAACGAATCCACGTCGAAAAACATAATACATCGTTTTAGTTTAGTGTTATCCACGTCGGTATATTACAATAAAACGACGTATATTATAAAAATAAACGTCGTAAATTTAAAAAAACCGCCGTGTTAAATCTTTCTACCACGACGCAGATATTGAGTTATCGACACTACCGCAAAAAAGGAAAAACACGACGGTAATTCACCGTCGTGTATTATGTTTTCAAATGGTCGGTGGAATCCACCGACATCTTTTCCATAACCAAACCACGACGGTGAATAACCGTCGTTGTTAAAACAAAAAACGTCATCAAAAATAAAAACCGACGTCTTTGTGCTGCAAAAAGACATTAAAAACGGTCGAGGATGAGAATAGACGACCAACTCCAACAAAAAAACGTCGTTAAAAAGGAAACAGATGACATATATTAACAGAACATGGCCGCAAGATAAACATACAACGACGAGAACTTAAACTTGACGCAGTTAAATAAATATTTAACGACAAATATAAATACGACGTCTTTACAATAATAATAGACGACGTTATTCACACCTACTACGTCACAACATTTCCCACAACCGTCGTAAAATAAATTTTCCACTTCGATTTTTCTATGAATTATGACGTGGAAATAGATGTCGTAGGGTCATTACTTACGACGCATGTATTTACAGAGACGACGCTTGAATTGATAAATAACGTCGGTTTCAAATAAATGAGAGCCGTATTACAGAATTTATACGTCATATTTTGAAAATAAACGACGTGGAAAAAATGATGGGGTCATTAATTACGACACAGTAATTTATAAGGACGACGTTGTCGTCTATATACAACGTCGGTACCATGAAAAAGACCGTCGTGTTTAATAATTTATACGTCTTCATTTAAAAAATTGACGTCGTCTAATGCATATATCTTAACGTCGACAAGTTTAATGGACTTCAAATACCGTCGTAAAATAAATTTTCCACTTCGATTTTTCTACGAATTATGACGTGGAAATAGATGTCAGGTTCATTAATTACGACGTATGTATTTACTGAGACGATGTTGAAATGAATAAACAACGTCGGTTCCAAATAAATGAGAGCCGTATTACAGAATTTATGCGTCATATTTTGAAAATAAACGACGTGGAAAAAATGATAGGCCATTAATTACGCATACACAGATTTATGAGGACGACGCTTGTCGTTTATATACAACGTCCGGTACCATGAAAAAGACCGTCGTGTTTAATAATTTATACGTCTTCATTAAAAAAATTAACGTCGTCTAATTCATAAATCTTAACGTCGACAAATTTAATGGATTTCAAATACCGCGTGAATTCATCCTTTTCCACTTTGTTTATGAAAGAACATGCGACGTGGTAAATTCATGACGACGTCGTCTCTTTGTAACGTTCAGGTTAAAGTTCTCGTCTTTTAGACGTCGGTGTTATGGGATTGGAGACGTGTTATGTTGAATTACATGGCGGTTCTTTATCAAAACCGTCGTGTTTGTAATCTGGAACCAGTAATTTTTGTACTGATTGTTTTGTGGCCAAAACCTGTATAATGAAAGTGAAGAAATCACATTACAATATATTACAAAATTAATGTCATACACTGCCAATTACATAAAGCATCATTCAACCCATATATCTTCACACCCATCTCGAATATTTTGACTCCCTAACTCAACCACCACTTCATCAAATGTGTCAACATTTGGCATCCCCTAGTAAATGGCTCACACTCAATTCTCACATCACCTAAGACATCATCACCAATAACATCATTATATTCTCTATTAGGCATTGATAACACTACCGACCAACCACGATGCATCGGGTCACAACAAAAAATACTTGTTTGACTTGAGAAGCCAAAACAAATTGGTCATTCCTATGTCCAATTTTACTCAAATCTACAAGGGTAAATCCAAGTTCGTCCACTACAAGACCAGAAGTATTATCAATCCAATCACACCTAAAGACTGGATTGTAAACTTTGCAGTCAAGGTCCCAAATTTCGTGAATGACACCATAGAAACCCATATTTGAGAGAATTGGGTTTTTATCCTGGCACTAGCAACTTGTATAGTATGTGCAAGTAAACTCCACTATTTTGAGTTGTCCGCACATCATCTTGTGCCTTGATGTTGAATTTAATACCTTTAATGAGATAGCTCCTATATAATGGCACTGCCATGTTTGGACCAAATGCTAGCCACCTTAAATTTTCTGATACGCCATGATTGTCCTCATTAAGTTCACTTTGAACCTGCAAATTAATCATAACTTAATTCAATCTAACATAGAAAGAAGAAAATTAAAAGTCCAATATGTTATTCAATAACATATACCTTGAAGCGTAGCTATTGAATGAAAGTGCTATTGTGCTTATCCCGCAGCCACTTTGTTCTCTTTCTAAATTTTGGATAAGCGGTCCGATGTGGATCATATGTTGCCTACATGACACACAAAATTCAAGTATTACGGTCCCAAACATATAAGATAAACATAAGAAATAATTTAAAATGGAAACTTAAAGAATAAAACTCATACGCACTGATATAAGGTAGGACTTCCTCCGTATTCTCCAAGACATATAGATGTGCTTGGTTCAACAGTCCCGATCAACTACGCCACGTGGCAACCCGATAATGGCTTTGAAACTCCCATCTTTTGGCTTGAAGGCACTCCAACTGTACTAACATCAGATAAATGCTCTGCAAAAACTCTACAGCTTCTTCAATATATACCGCCAAAGAATGCAACCTTCTGGACTAGTACGACTCAACATACCCTTTAGCACTTTCATATATCTTTCAAACGGATACATCCATCTAAAATATACTGGCCCACAGACGAACTTCTCTGACAAGATGTACTACTAGATGAACCATGATATCAAAGAATGAAGGGGGAAAGTACTTCTCAAGCAAACACAAAGTAACTACTACATCTTCTTCCAACTTATCTAGCTTGGAAACATCAACAGTCTTTGCACATATAGCATTGAAGAAGAAGCACAAACGAAGTTATTGCATACCTTGCAGGCTTCTCCAAATGTAACGAATTGCCACAGTGGAGCAATTGTTGCATTAAGGTATGACAATCATGTGATTTAAGGCCAAGAAGTCTTGAATCTTGTAAAGATACAAGATTTTTTATATTTGAAGAATAACCTTCAGGGACCTTCATACCATAGAAAGAATTGCAAACCTCTCTCTTCTCTGCTCTTGACAAATTCCAAGGCCCGGGAGGCAAACGAGTACGTCTTTCTCCATACTCGGGTTGCAAATCAGTTTTGACCCCCATGTTCAATAAATCTAATCGAGCAGCAATCCCATCTTTATTTTTTCCAGGGATCTCCAGCAATGTACCAATGATACTATCGCAAACATTCTTCTCAATGTGCATAACATCTAGGACATGCCTCACAGGAAGGTATTTCCAATACTCGAGATCAAAGAATATTGATTTCTTCTTCCAACAAACTCAGTCACCATCTTCAACCATATGCAGCACTTCTTCTCCGGTTAATGGCTCAGGAGGCGTGCCATATTCAGTGTTTCCCATTAAAAGCTGCACGTTGCCTCCTATATGGATGATTGATCGGTAACCATTTTCTATGCCCAATGTAACAAATTTTGTGGCCATTTTTCAACCTGTGACTAGGTGTATCATCGCCGCATATTGGACAAGCTTTATATCCTTTAACAACACAACCAGATAAGTTTCCATAGGCGGGGAAATCATTAATTGTCCACATTAATGCAGCTCTGAGTGTAAAGTATTCTCCATTATGTGCATCATACGCTCCTCCAATCCCATCCCACAAAGATTTTAAATCATCAATCAAAGGCTCCAAGTAGACGTCTATATCATTTCCGGGCTGTTTAGGACCGGAAATCAATAAGGTCAACATCATGAACTTTCGTTTCATGCACAGCCATGGAGGGAGATTATATGTAACTAAGATAACTGGCCAGCAACTATATCTGCTACTTAGAGAACTGTGGGGATTGAATCCATCAGATGAAAGAGCCAATCTCAAGTTTCTCGGCTCATTACAAACTCGCCATTTATCATCAAGAAGTTTCCAAGACGGGAATCACTGGATGAGACATATAACCACAATTGATTTTCTAGCAGCATGCCAAGTCAAACTCTTAGCGGTCTCATGTGATCGAAACATCCTTTTAAACCTTGGAATTGGAGGAAAATACCACATCACCTTCGCTGGCACACCCTCTTTCAAGATTGAATCTTTGCCTTCCTTCCACCTTGAGATACCACAATTAGGACAATGAGTTAAATCCTCATACTCCTTCCTATACAAGATGCAATCATTGGGGCATGCGCATTTTCTCATAACTCAGCCCCAATGCACACAAAGTCTTTTTGCCTCATACATAGAGGCCGGTATTGTATTTCCTTCTGAAGCAAATCGCCTTGAAGTATCAATAATTCAGAAATGTATATCACTCATCCCATATTTTGCCTTCAAATTATACAACTTCACTAATGCCGATAACTTGTACTTTCTACAACCAGGGTACAATGGTTGATCTCCATCCCCAATCACATTGGCAAACCTCATAAGGATCAGATCCAAAATCACCAAAATCATTATCATCCATCTCTATTTCTTCGCACACAAACTGCACTACTATGGTCATTGTCTTCTTCAACATTTCTACTAGCATTAGTAGTTGCTTCCCAAGTTGTTCTCCGTGAAATGTCCAATTCTTATAGCTTTGGTCAACTCCATTAAAGTATAAGTGATCCCTTATAATTCCAACCCCAAACAATTTCAAATTAACACATTTAACACATGGACAACGGATATGTGTGGTAGTTAGAAGATTTTCTCTGAAAAAGTTCAAAAATGCTTCCACCCCTAACTCATATGCCTTCGATCTTCTATCCGAGTGCATCCATGACTTATCCATTTCCGACACTATACCCTATTATATATAATAAAGTGAAAAGACAAGCAATGACCATCACTATATCAGATTATATAAAGTCTAATAGCAAGTAATATACAACAGAGACGATTTGTTTTTAAACAAAATGATTTATTTGATATATATAGACGATTGGATTTACGTCGTCTAATTATAACCACGACGTAGTTAAATAACACCGCTGTATAGATAAAAACGACGGTTTAAAGTAAAACCGTGTATGCCTGAAAACGCGTCAATATCCAGTTTATTTTCAAGATCCCAAAACCCTATTAATAACACAACATAGACATGAAACCAAGAAAGAAACCAACATATACATGAAACCAACATATACTAAGCATGAAAACAATAAATCCATTCCCAATTCAACATAACAGAGAGTGATTAAAAGATCCGACAAAATGAAATCCATTCCATATTCAACATAACAGAGAGTGATCAAGAAAACATTAAACAGAAAATCCATGAACCCATACCTCCAACAACATTATTAACAGATCGCAAAACATATACCTAAAACCCTTTATCATTCAATGAATTTACAAGGGGAAGAGAGGGTTTGTAATTACAAGTTGGCAGAGCTCACAGATTATGACCAAATTGGATTTGACACAGCCTGGCCCAACTTTGAATTAGAGATGAAGTGAGAGAGCGAAATGTTATGTTGCGCGAAATCAGAAAATTTTAGGGTTCAGGGTTAGAAGTATAAAAATATTCTTCCAAATCTGAAAATTTTAGGTCCCGCGAATATTTTAAGAAAGCGCGCTTTTTAAAACATCGACCGAAAAAACAAGCGTCGTTAAAATTTAACATTAAACATGACGCTTATTACATTAAGGACGTCGTGGTAAAACTATGTACCACGCAAAATCAAAAAAGGCGTTAAAACTATGAAAAACCACGGCGGGGTTAAGTAACTAACGACGTTGTAAATAATAATAAACGACTTACGGTAAACAAAACGTCGTTTAAAAAAGAAACCACGTCGGATTTTTCACCATACGACGTAAACTCAATATTCCACGACTCAATCACCGTCGTTAAAAGTAATACCCTAAACTTTAAAACCATAAATTATATATTTGTAAAATTTAATTTTATAAAATTGTTTATGGTTTTACATCCTAATAAATAACAAGCATAAACCCTAAACCCCAAAAATTATACTTTAACCATAAACCCTAATAAATAACAACCCTAAACCCCAAACCCTAAACCCTAAACCATCAAACTATATAAGTGATGCTATGACACATAACAACAATTTTATTTTGGTTGGTCATTTTAAACTTTCATTACACAAACTGCATTTTTTTGGGGTTTAGGGGGAAGAAAATATATCAATGACTTCATAGGAGTTGAAGTTGAATTTTTTGAATTTATTTTAAATTTATTTTTAAAATTATGAATTAAAAATAATAAAATATTCTTATATCAACAACAAACCACGGCGGGGTTAAGTAACTAACGACGTTGTAAATAATAATAAACGACTAAAAGGTAAACAAAACGTCGCTTTAAAAAAGAAACCACGTCGGATTTTTCAACATACGACGTAAACTCAATATTCCACGACTCAATCACCGTCGTTAAAAGTAATACCTAAACTTTAAAACCATAAATTATATATTTGTAAAATTTAATTTTATAAAATTGTTTATGGTTTTACATCCTAATAAATAACAAACATAAACCCTAAACCCCAAAAATTATACTTTAACCATAAACCCTAATAAATAACAACCCTAAACCCTAAACCATCAAACTATATAAGTGATGCTATGACACATCAACAACAATTTTATTTTGGTTGGTCATTTTAAACTTTTATTACACAAACTGCATTTTTTTGGGGTTTAGGGGGAAGAAAATATATCAATGACTTCATAGGAGTTGAAGTTGAATTTTTTGAATTTATTTTAAATTTATTTTTAAAATTTTGAATTAAAAATAATAAAATATTCTTATATCAACAACAAACCACGACGTTGTAAATAATAATAAACGATTCACATGTAAAAAGGACGTCGTTTAAAAGAGAAACCATGACGGATATTTCACCATCTGACGTAAAATAGATATTCCACGACCTAATCACCGTCGTTAAAAGGTATTAACCTAAACCCTAATGAACGACTTACTTGTTCAAAAGGACGTCGTTTAAAAACGAAACCATGGCGAAATTTTCATCAAAACGACGTCCCATGTACGTCCCATCTTGTCTAAATATCATTTTACGTCGGTTTTTAACATAATTATGTCGTTGGAAAGTTATTACACGTCGGTTACGCAATTTGTTTTTTCTTTTATAATATGAAAACCTCAGCAAATTTTCAGGGAAAAAAAGGATGTATATTATAGACAAAATTTGTACATTATATATTATAGACAAAATTAGTACATAAAAAAATATCAAGTGTTCCAAAAATCCTCTAATCCATATGAAGGCAAACAAACTCTGCCCATTCTTTCCGACGTCATCAATGGCTGCTTGGGGGTATGGCGCTTGATCTTTTCCCTTGGCAAACTGCAATCCATAAACAATGATTATTAAGCTTTACAAAATAAAAAGAAATTCAGACACAGACGACGCTTTTTTCATAACCGACGTAGTCTATCGATTCAACGACGGTAATTTTAAATGACCGTCGTTGATAATACAAAAAACCACATAAAATGTTTCTGAAAATTTTATTCTTACCTTCTTCTCAAACTCCAAGGAAGGATCCATGATGATGTCCCTCATGAAGCGCATCACATAATACCCGCATTCGACACTCGCCGGGTTGCTGGTGTGCCTCGCGTAGTTTTCCAAATTGGTGCTTTACGGCCCGGTCTCGCCTATGTGGGAATTATAAATTTTTAAAGCACGTTCACGATGTTTTTGCCCTCCTCATCAACCACACGATTTCCAAGCAGAGGATCCAGAAAATAGACGGTTTCCCTCTTTGCCCTCACAATCAAGACCCAATGACGTTGCACAAAAATAAAATAAAAAACGACGGTTATTTATAAAAACCGACGTATTATATAGTTTCACACGACGTAATAACTTAATCATCGACGTCATTATAAATTTATCACGACGATAATTAACTACCGACGTGGTTAGTTGTTTCAAACGACTCAATAAATAAATAACCGACGTGGTTAGATGTTTCAAACGACACAGAATTAGTTAAACAGTTTTATAAGTGAAAATCATACAAACAAAATCCGGAGACTAACCCTCGGATTGTAAGGCATCATGAAAATCACATTCACCATCGCTTTCAAGTCGATCGGCTACAATTGATCTTCAGTTAGTGACCCATCGTTGGCACTAACTTGAGCAGGGTCGATAAAGCCAACCATGCTGCACATATTTGCTTCTCTCAAAAGATCATATAAGCACCTAAATATATAAAACAAACGACGGTTATTTATACACACACGACGTATTATACAATTTAACACGACGAACTCGAAATAGAAATGACGTGATAACTAATTTATCACGACGGTAAAAAGAACGACGTGGTTAGTGGTTTAAAACGACGCAATAATTAAACAACCGACGTCTTATGATATAATGTTTGATATTTAATTAGGACAAACCTCATATATACTGCAACCACAGTAGTTCAATTTCTTCCATGCCCAAAATCGGTAATATCTTCATGCAAGACGGTATTGATCCGCACTAAACACCTCCTTCTCAATGTTGAAGGTCATGATCTTCCTCTGTGGCTTTAGTGTTGTTTCCACATAACCACAAAGGGATTGTAAGGAAGATGGCACCTCCACATTTGAATAATCAACTACTTCAATACCCTGTTTAAAGAAATAAAGCAAAATAAAATGACGTGGTAATTCATTAAAAACGACGGTTTAAATTAAACAACGTCGTCTGATTATAATTTAAACGACGGTAATTAAATACCGTCGTTTTATATTATTTATTACGTCGTAGAAAATAAATGCCGACGCCTAATGCGAAAACAAACGACGGTTTAAAGAAAATATCGACGTCAAACGTGAAAAACAAATTAAAAAGGCAAAGTTATGAGAATATACCTCCTCGTCATGCTTTTCTTCATCTTGTTTTTCTTCTTTCTTCTCTTCAACATTTGTGTCTTCCTCTTTGCCTTCATCTTTATTCTCTTTTTTTCTTCCTTCTTCCCTTCATCTTTTTTTTCTCCCATCTTCTGTTCATCTTTATTTTCTTCTTTCTTCTCTTCATCTTGATTATCTAAAGCCCCAGATTTCTGTTTTAAATAATAAAGAAATATATATATATAAGACAGATGTACAGAGAGTAAAAAAATTAAACCAAAACGTCGTGGTAAGGCATAACATAAGACGGTATATAAGAATTATGGACGTCTTAAAATTATTAAACGATGGTAAATAATAAAAGTCGTGGTAATTTTATATTACGTCGTTAAGGACAAAAACCGTCGTCTAAAATCCACAAAGTACGACGTCCTAATGGCGTGTAAAACAAGTAAACTAAATACGACGTGGTATTTAAATAAACACGACGGGGTATTTATAAAATCGTCGTGGTATGGTTTTAAAACGACGGGTTTATTCATAATAACGACGTCTAATGTTAAAAAACAGAGAATTCAAAGTTCAGATATGTTACCGTTTTACTTTATGTACAATCTGTCTTATATATATATTTCTTTATTATTTAAAACAGAAATCTAGGGCTTTAGATAATCAAGATGAAGAGAAGAAAGAAGAAAAAAAAGGTGAAGAGAAGATGGGAGAAAAAAAAGATGAAGGGAAGAAGGAAGAAAAAAAAGAGAAAAAAGATGAAGGCAAAAAGGAAGACACAAATGATGAAGAGAAGAAAGAAGAAAAACAAGATGAAGAAAAACATGACGAGGAGGTATATTCTCATAACTTTGCCTTTTTAATTTGTTTTTCACATTTCAGACGTCGATATTTTTCTTTAAACCGTCGTTTGTTTTAAAATTAGACGTCGGAATTTATTTTCTACGACGTAATAAATTATCTAAAACGACGGTTTTTAATTACCGTCGTTTAAATTATAATCAGAACGACGTTTTTGAATTTAAACCGTCGTTTGTATTGAATTACCACATCATTTTATTTTGCTTTATTTCTTTAAACAGGGTAATGAAGTAGTTGATTATTCAAATGTGGAGGTGCCATCTTCCTTACAATCCCTTTGTGGTTATGTGGAAACTACACTAAAGCCACAGGGGAAGATCATGACCTTCAACATTGAGAAGGAGGTGTTTGGTGCAGATCGAGGTACCTTCGTCTTGCATGAAGATATTACACGTTTGGGCATGGAAGAAATTGGGCTACTGTGGTTGCAGATATATGAGGTTTGTCCCGATCAAATATCAAACATTATATCATAAGACGTTGGTGGTTTAATTATTGCGTGCTTTTAAACCACTAACCACGTCGTTCTTTTTTTACCGTCGTGATAAATTAGTTATCACGTCTTTTATTTCACCATCGTGTGAAATTGTATAATACGTCGTTTGTTTATAAATAACCGCCGCTTTGTTTATATGATCTTTTGAGAGAAGCAAATATGTGCAGCATGGTTGGCTTTATCGACTCTGCTAGTGCCAGCTGGGTCACTAATCGATGTATCACGAATTGTAGCCATCGATTTCGAAAACGATGGTGAACAGATTTTCATGATGCCTTACAATCCAGGTTAGTCTCTAAAAGGATTTTGTTTGTATGATTTTCACTAACTGACTACTTATAAAACTATTTAACTAATTCGTGTCGCTTGAAACATCTAACCACGCGGTTATTTATTTATTGAGTCGCTTGAAACAACTAACCACGCCGGTAGTTAATTACCATCGTGATAAATTTATAATGACGCTCGATGATTAAGTTATTACGCGTGTGAAACTATATAATACGTCGGTTTTTATAAATAACCGTCGTTTGTTTTCTTGTGCTAACTTTTATATTAACCGCGCTTTTTATTTTATTTTTGTGCACCGCTATTGGGTCTTGCTGATTGTGAGAGCAAAGAGGGAAACCGTCTATTTTCTCGATCCTCCGCCGAAATCGTGGTGGTTGATGAGGAGGGCAAAAACATCGTGAACAGTGCTTTAAAATTTATAATTCCCACATAGGCGTACTCAGGCCGTAAAGCACCAATTTGGAAAACTCGCCAGGGCACACCAAAGCAACCTAGCAGATGTCGAATGCGGGTATTATGTGATGCGCTTCATGAGGGACATCATCATGGATCCTTCCTTGGAGTTTGAGAAGAAGGTAAGAATAAAATTTTCAGAAACATTTTATGTGGTTTTTTGTATTATCAACGACGGTCATTTAAAATTACCGTCGTTGAATCGATAGACTACGTCGGTTATGAAAAAACGTCCGTTTGTGTCTGAATTTCTTTTTATTTTGTAGAAGCTTAATAATCATTGTTTATGGATTGCAGTTTGGCAAGGGAAAAGATCAAGCGCCATACCCCCAAGCAGCCATTGATGAAGTCAGGAAAGAATGGGCAGAGTTTGTTTGCCTTCATATGGATTAGAGGATTTTTGGAACTGATATTTTTATATGTACTAATTTTGTCTATAATATATAATGTACAAATTTTGTCTATAAATACATCCTTTTTTTCCCTGAAAATTTGCTGAGGTTTTCATAATATAAAAGAAAAAACAAATTGCGTAACGACGTGTAATAACTTTCCAACGACATAATTATGTAAAAAAGCGTAAAATGATATTTAGACGTGATATACCGTTTATACGTACATGGGACGTCGTTTTAATGAAAATTTCGCCATGGTTTCTCTTTTAAACGACGTCCTTTTGAACAAGTAAGTCGTTTATTAGGGTTTAGGTTAATACTTTTTAACGACGGTGATTCGGTCGTGGAATATGTATTTTACGTCAGATGGTGAAACATCCGCCATGGTTTTTAAACGACGTCCTTTTTACATGTGAGTCGTTTATTATTATTTACAACGTCGTGGTTTGTTGTTGATATAAGAATATTTTATTATTTTTAATTCAAAATTTTAAAAATAAATTTAAAATAAATTCAAAAAATTCAACTTCAACTCCTATGAAGTCATTGATATATTTTCTTCCCCTCAACCCCAAAAAATGCAGTTTGTGTAATAAAGTTTAAAATGACCAACCAAAATAAAATTGTTTTGATGAGTCATAGCATCACTTATATAGTTTGATGGTTTAGGGTTTAGGGTTTGGCTTTAGGGTTGTTATTTATTAGGGTTTAGGGTTAAAGTATAATTTTTCGGGTTTAGGGTTTATGTTTGTTATTTATTAGGATGTAAAACCATAAACAATTTTATAAAATTAAATTTTACAAATATATAATTTATATTTTTAAAGTTTAGGGTATTACTTTTAACGACAGTGATTAAGTCGTGGAATATTGAGTTTACGTCGGATAGTCAAAAATCCGACGTGATTTCTCTTTTAAACGACGTTTTTTTACCCGTTAGTCGTTTATTAACATTTACAACGTCGTTAGTTACTTAACCCCACCGTGGTTTGTTGTTGATATAATAATATTTTATTATTTTTAATTCAAAATTTTAAAAATAAATTCAAAAAATTCAACTTCAACTCTTATAAAGTCATTGATATATTTTCTTCCCCCTAACCCCCAAAAAAATGCAGTTTGTGTAATAAAAGTTTAAAATGACCAACCAAAATAAAATTGTTTTGATGAGTCATAGCATCACTTATATAGTTTGATGGTTTAGGGTTTAGGGTTTGGGGTTTAGGGTTGTTATTTATTAGGTTTAGGTTAAGGTATAATTTTTGGGGTTTAGGTTTATGTTTGTTATATATTAGGTGTAAAACCATAAACAATTTTATAAAATTAAATTTTACAAATATATAATTTATGGTTTTAAAATTTAGGGTATTACTTTTAACGATGGTGATTGAGTCGTGGAATATTGATTTTACGGATAGTGAAAAATCCGACGTGGTTTCTCTTTTAAACGACGTTTTTACCGTTAGTCGCTTTATTAATATTTACAACGTCGGTAGTTACTTAACCTACGTGGTTTGTTGTTGATATAATAATATTTTATCATTTTTAATTCAAAATTTTAAAAATAAATTTAAATTAAATCCAAAAATTCAACTTCAACTCCTATGAAGTCATTGATATATTTTCTTCCCCCGAAACCCCAAAAAAATGCAGTTTGTATAATAAAAGTTTAAAATGACCAACCAAAATAAAATTATTTTGATAAGTCATAGCATCACTTATATAGTTTGATGGTTTAGGGTTTAGGGTTGTTATTTATTAGGGTTTAGGGTTAAAGTATTATTTTTGGGGTTTAGGGTTTATGTTTGTTATATATTAGGCTGTAAAACCATAAACAATTTTATAAAATTAAATTTTACAAATATATAATTTATGGTTTTAAAGTTTAGGGTATTACTTTTAACGACGGTGATTAAGTCGTGGAATATTGAGTTTATGTCGTACGGTGAAAAATCCGCCATGGTTTCTCTTTTAAACGACGTTTTGTTTACACGTGAGTCGTTTATTGTTATTTACAACGTCGTTAATTACTTAACTCCGACGTGGTTTTTCATAGTTTTAACGCCTTTTTTGATTTTGCGTCGTACATAGTTTTACCACGACGTCCTTAATGTAATAAGCGTCATGTTTAATGTTAAATTTTAACGACGTTTGTTTTTTCGGTCGATGTTTTAAAGAGCGCGCTTTCTTAAAATATTCGCGGGACCTAAAATTTTCAGATTTGGAAGAATATTTTTATACTTCTAACCCTGAACCCTAAAATTTTCAGATTTCGCGCAACATAACATTTCGCTCTCTCACTTCATCTCTAATTCAAAGTTGGGCTCTCAGGCTGTGTCAAATCCAATTTGGTTATAATCTGTGAGCTCTGCCAACCTGTAAGTACAAACCCTCTCTTCCCCTTGTAAATTCATTGAATGATATTAC
Organism: Prunus mume; assembly: GCF_029339155.1. Taxonomy (NCBI): domain Eukaryota; kingdom Viridiplantae; phylum Streptophyta; class Magnoliopsida; order Rosales; family Rosaceae; genus Prunus; species Prunus mume. The sequence goes on from NC_142705.1 coordinate 17,766,409, forward strand.
GTTGTTTTGTTAAAGGGTTTTAGGTATATGTTTTGCGATCTGTTAATAATGTTGTTGGAGGTATGGGTTCATGGATTTTCTTTTTAATGTTTTCTTGATCACTCTCTGTTATGTTGAATATGGAATGGATTTCATTTTGTCGGATCTTTTAATCATTCTCTGTTATGTTGAATTGAGAATGGATTTATTGTTTTCATACTTAGTATATGTTGGTTTCATGTATATGTTGGTTTCATGCTTGGTTTCATGTCTATGTTGTGTTCTTAATAGGGTTTTGGGATCTTGAAAATGAACTGGATATCGACGCATTTTCAGGCATACGATGACGGTTTTTACTTTAAACCGTAATTTTTATTACTTATACACAACGGTGTTATTTAACTACCGTCGTGGTTATAATTAGACGACGTAAAATCCGTCGTCTATATATGTCAAATACGTCTGTTTTTGTTTAAAAACCGTCGTCTCTGTTGTATATTACTTGCTATTAGACTTTATATAATCTGCTATAGTGATGGTCATTACTTGTCTTTTCACTTTATTATATATAATAGGGTATAGTGTCGGAGATGGATAAGTCATGAATGCACTCGGATAGAAGATCGAAGGCATATGAGTTAGGGGTGGAAGCATTTTTGAACTTTTCTGTAGAAAATTTTCTAACTACCACACATATCCGTTGTCCATGTGTTAAATGTGTTAATTTGAAATTGTTTGGGGTTGGAATTATAAGGGATCACTTATACTTTAATGGAGTTGACCAAAGCTATAAAATTGGACATTTCACGAGAACCTTGGGAAGCAACTACTAATGCTAGTAGAAATGTTGAAGAAGATGATGACCATAGTAGGTACAGTTTTGTGTCTGAAGAAATAGAGATGGATGATAATGATTTTGGTGATTTTGGATCTGATCCTTATGAGTTTGCCAATGTGATTGGGGATGGAGATCAACCATTGTACCCTGGTTGTAGAAAGTACACGGTTATCGGCATTAGTGAAGTTGTATAATTTGAAGGCAAAATATGGGATGAGTGATGTCTGTTTTACAGAATTATTGATACTTCAAGGCGATTTGCTTCGAAGGAAATACAATACCGGCCTCTATGTATGAGGCAAAAAAGACTTTGTGTGCATTGGGGCTGAGTTATGAGAAAATGCACGCATGCCCCAATGATTGCATCTTGTATAGGAAGGAGTATGAGGATTTAACTCATTGTCCTAATTGTGGTATCTCAAGGTGGAAGGAAGGCAAAGATTCAATCTTGAAAGAGGGTGTGCCAGTAAGGTGGTGTGGTATTTTCCTCCAATTCCAAGGTTTAAAAGGATGTTTCGATCACATGAGACGCTAAGAGTTTGACTTGGCATGCTGCTAGAAAATCAATTGACGGTTATATGTCTCATCGGTGATTCCGTCTTGGAAACTTCTTGATGATCAATGGCGAGTTTGGTAATGAGCGAGAAACTTGAGATTGGCTCTTTCATCTGATGGATTCAATCCCCACAGTTCTCTAAGTAGCAGATATAGTTGCTGGCTTATCTTAGTTACATATAATCTCCCTACATGGCTGTGCATGAAACGAAAGTTCATGATGTTGACCTTATTGATTTCGGTCCTAAACAGCCGAAAATGATATAGACGTCTACTTGGAGCCTTTGATTGATGATTTAAAATCTTTGTGGGATGGGATTGGAGGAGTGTATGATGCACATAATGGCGAATACTTTACACTCAGAGCTGCATTAATGTGGACAATTAATGATTTCCCCACCTATGGAAACTTATCTGGTTATGTTGTTAAAGGATTATAAAGCTTGTCCAATATCTTGCGATGATACACCTAGTCACAGGTTGAAAAATGGCCACAAAATTTGTTACATTGGGCATAGAAAATGGTTACCGATCAATCATCCATTTAGGAGGCAACGTGCAACTTTTAATGGAAAACCTGAATATGGCATGCCTCTGAGCCATTAACCGGAGAAGAAGTGCTGCATATGGTTGAAGATGGTGACGAGTTTGTTGGAAGAAGAAATCAATATTCTTTGATCTCAGTATTGGAAATACCTTCTGTGAGGCATGTCCAAGATGTTATGCACATTGAGAAGAATGTTTGCGATAGTATCATTGGTACATTGCTGGAGATCCCTGGAAAAAATAAAGATGGGATTGCTGCTCGATTAGATTTATTGAACATGGGGGTCAAAACTGATTTGCAACCGAGTATGGAGAAAGACGTACTCGTTTGCCTCCCGGCCTTGGAATTTGTCAAGAGCAGAGAAGAGAGAGGTTTGCAATTCTTTCTATGGTATGAAGGTCCCTGAAGGTTATTCTTCAAATATAAAAATCTTGTATCTTTACAAGATTCAAGACTTCTTGGCCTTAAATCACATGATTGTCATACCTTAATGCAACAATTGCTCCTGTGGCAATTGTTCTGCTTTTGGAGAAGCCTTGCAAGGTATGCAATAACTCGTTGTGCTTCTTCTTCAATGCTATATGTGCAAAGACTGTTGATGTTTCAAGCTAGATAAGTTGGAAGAAGATGTAGTAGTTACTTTGTGTTTGCTTGAGAAGTACTTTCCCCCTTCATTCTTTGATATCATGGTTCATCTAGTAGTACATCTTGTCGAGAAGTTCGTCTATGTGGGCCAGTATATTTTAGATGGATGTATCCGCTTTGAAAGATATATGAAAGTGCTAAAGGGTATGTCAGAATCGTACTGTCCCAAAGGTTGCATTGTTTGGCGATATATAGTCAAGAAGTGTAGAGTTTTGTACCAAGCATTTATCCGATGTTAGTACAGTTGGAGTGCCTTCAAGCCAAAAGATGGGAGTTTCAAAGCCATTATCAGGTTGCACAGTGAGCGTAGTTGATCGGGACCTGTTGAACCAAGCACATCTATATGTCTTGGAGAATACGGAGGAAGTCCTACCTTATATCGAGTACGTATGAGTTTTATTCTTTAAGTTTCCATTTTAAATTATTTCTTATGTTTATCTTATATGTTTGGGACCGTAATACTTGAATTTTGTGTGTCATGTAGGCAACATATGATCTACATCAAGACCGCTTATCCAAAATTTAGAAAGAGAACAAAGTGGCTGCAGGATAAGCACAATAGCACTTTCATTCAATGGCTACGCTTCAAGGTATATGTTATTGAATAACATATTGGACTTTTAATTTTCTTCTTTCTATGTTAGATTGAATTAAGTTATGATTAATTTGCAGGTTCAAAGTGAACTTAATGAGGAAGACAATCATGGCGTATCAGAAAATTTAAAGTGGCTAGCATTTAGGTCCAAACATGGCGTGCATTATATAGAGCTATCTCATTAAAGGTATTAAATTCAACATCAAGGCACAAGATGATGTGCGGACAACTCAAAATAGTGGAGTTTATTTACTTGCACATACTATGCAAGTTGCTAGTGCCAAGGATAAAACCCAATTCTCTCAAATATAGGTTTCTATGGTGTCATTCAAGAAATTTGGGACCTTGACTACCAAAAGTTTACAATCCCAGTCTTTAGGTGTGATTGGATTGATAATACTTCTGGTCTTGTAGTGGAAACTTGGATTTACCCTTGTAGATTTGAGTAAAATTGGACATAGGAATGACCAATTTGTTTTGGCTTCTCAAGTCAAACAAGTATTTTTGTTGACGCGACCGATGCATCGTGGTTGGTCGGTAGTGTTATCAATGCCTAATAGAGAATATAATGATGTTATTGTGTGATGATGTCTTAGGTGATGTGAGAATTGAGTGTGAGCCATTTACTAGAGGGGATGCCAAATGTTGACACATTTGATGAAGTGGTGGTTAAGTTAGAGTCAAAATATTCGAGATGGGTGTGAAGATATATGGGTTGAATGATGCTTTATGTAATTGGCAGTGTATGACATTAATTTTGTAATATATTGTAATGTGATTTCTTCACTTTCATTATACAGGTTTTGGCCACAAAACAATCAGTACAAAAATTACTGGTTCCAGATTACAAACACGACGGTTTTGATAAAAATGTGAAAAACAAGCGTCTTTCTAATAAATAACGACGTTTTGGAGCATTCAACGACCGCAATATATTTACCGACGTCTTAAAGCAAAGTAACAATGAAGAACCACGACGCTATTGTGAAACAGTTATCCAGGATAACACGTCGGACAAGCATAAAGAACCGCCATGTAATTCAAAATAACACGACTCCAATCCCATAATACCGACGTCTAAAAGGCGAGAACTTTAACCTGAACGTTACAAAAGACGACGTCGTCATGAATTTACCACGTCGCATGTTCTTTCATAAACGAAGTGGAAAAGGATGAATTCACGACGGTATTTGAAGTCCATTAAATTTGTCGACGTTAAGATTTATGAATTAGACGACGTTAATTTTTTTAATGAAGACGTATAAATTATTAAACACGACGGTCTTTTTCATGGTAACGACGTTGTATATAGACGACAACGTCGTCCTTATAAATTACTGTGTCGTAATTAATGACCCCATCATTTTTTCCACGTCGTTTATTTTCAAAATATGACGTATAAATTCTATGTAATACGGCTCTCATTTATTTGGAACCGGCGTTGTTTATTCATTTCAGCGTCGTCTCTGTAAATACATACGTCGTAAGTAATGAACCTGACATCTATTTCCACGTCATAATTCATAGAAAAATCGAAGTGGAAAATCTATTTTACGACGGTATTTGAAGTCCATTAAACTTGTCGACGTTAAGATATATAAATTAGACGACGTCAATTTTTTAAATGAAGGCGTATAAATTATTAAAGACGACGGTCTTTTTAATGTTAACGACGTTGTATATAGACTACAACGTCGTCATTATAAATTACTGTGTAAGTAATTAATGACCCCATCTTTTTCCGTCGTTTATTTTCAAAATATGACGTATAAATTCTGTAATACGGCTCTCATTTATTTGGAACCGGCGTTATTTATTGATTTCAACGTCGTCTCTGTAAATAAATGCGTCGTAAGTAATGACCCTGACATTTATTTCCACGTCATAATTCATAGAAAAATCGAAGTGGAAAATTTATTTACGACGGTTGTGGAAATGTTGTGACGTAGTAGGTGTCAATAACGTCGTCTATTATGATTGTAAAGACGTCATATTTATATTTGTCGTTAAATATTTATTTAACGGCGTTAAGTTTTAGTTCTCGTCGTTGTATGTTTATCTTGCGGCCATGTTCGTTAATATATGTCATCTGTTTCCTTTTAACGACGTTTTTTGTTGGAGTTGGTCGTCTATTCTCATCCTCGATTTTTTTATGTCTTTTTGCAGCACAAAGACATCGATTTTTATTTTTTGATGACGTTTTTGTTTTAACAACGACTTTATTCACCGTCATGGTTTGGTTATGGAAAAGATGTCGGTGGATTCCACGACCATTTGAAAAGAATACACGACGGTGAATTCCGTCGTGTTTTCCTTTTGTAGTAGTGGACTTCAAGAGATTGCAATCACTTAGAGTAAGTTTTTAAGGAAACCAAACCGGATAGAAAGGCAGCAACAAAGGCGTGGGAACGCGACTTCTTATTAGAAATCGCTGAAAAGGGAGAGAAATAGCTGAAAAAGGGAAAGCAAATTCCAAAATTTAGGTGATGATCCTTTACATCCACGAAAGTTTAATACTGTGAGGCTTTTCAACTGAACAATGGAGGAAGGCAGTTCTCTTACGGCAGTTCCACTCACATCAATCTCCTCCAAACACTCTGCATTGCCCAACTCATTGGGCAACTTGTCGAGCTTTGAGCAGCCAGAAAGATTAAGAACTTTGACAGATTTTAAGCCATACACACTTCTTGGAAGATGCACAAGACTTTTGCAATCCTTCAGGTTTATCTGAGTAATTCTTTCAAGCATTCCAAGGGATGGGTCAACCTTATACAACCGTATACAACCTTCCAGAATCAGATACTCAAGATTTGGAAGGCGTCTAAAGTCTGGGGTGTTGACAAGATTCAAAGAGTGGCTGAGCTTAATGATTTTCAAATTGTATAAAAGCTGTCAAAAGAACGCAAGCAAAAAAAATTAGCTTCAAATTCTGTGAAAGGCTGTCCAAAAAGATAAAGCAGTAATAACATACCTTAACACCCGTCCAAAAAGATTCAATGTGACTATGGCACATGTTAAGTTCTAGTAGGTTCTCTGGGTTGAAATGTAACGGGAAATATTTTGAAGGATACCCATCCCATTCAAGACTTCGTAAATTATCGGAGAGATATTCAAGATCATTAGAGAGGTTCACATTAGCAAGATTGAGAAGTCTCAGTTTCTTCATCCTTGAAAAGCATTTAGCATCCGCATGCACCACTGGCCCAGTTTTGTCCATGGTTATACTTTCTACTGCGTCTGTTCCCTATCAAATATGCACGGATAAAGAATAGTGAAGCTCATATAACTAACATATGAAAAGAACTGAACTCATTCGTAAACTAAGAGTCCCCTTACATGTAGTTTTGCTCAAGACATGCTTGCCCTCTTCATGGCGCCACAACCTGCTGCGATTTCCTGGCTCATCAAGACACTCTCGATTGACTATTTCACGACCCATCTCTTGGAGCAACTGATGCATCCATAGAGTGCCATATGAATTAGTTAACAGAGATTTCTCAATGAGGACATCTATTCCAATACCTGCACAAAAGCCACAACTGTCTAGGATTTCTATAACTCGATCTTCTTTCTCCCCGTTAAAGAAACACGCAATGTCTAGGAATATTTTCTTCTCCCTGTCATCTAGATCATCGTAACTTATTTGAAGTGTCCCCAAAACTGTGTTACAAAGATCTCTTAGTTTACCCAACGCACTGTTCCAAGCACTTGCATGTCTTCCGCGCAAAAAACTCCCCAGAACTTTAAGAGCTAGTGGAAGACCATCGGCATAACTCACAACACAGCTAGACAAATCAATATAGTTTTTTTCAGGGTGGTCTTTTCCAAAGGCTTTCCAACTAAAAAGCTTAAGAGCTAGCGTCATCATGATTTAGACGTTTGACCTGAAATCTTCTCTCCACTTCATGTTCAATTAACAAATGCTCATTTCTAGTTGTAATAAGAACTCTACTCCCAGAACCAAACCACTCTTGCTTTCCAGCCAAATAATCTAAATGGTCCGAGTCGGTCACATCATCGAGAATGAGAAGAACCTTTTTGTGACGAAGTAATCTTCTAATCATTGTGGATCCTTCGTGAACATCAAATATGTCGATCGTTTTCATCGATATCCTTGAAAGAATTTCTCTTTGTTGGGATATTAGACCACCTTTTTGAACATTATCACTAACATTCTCAAGAAATATGCTGAATTCAAATTCAGGCGAGATTCTCTCACGAACAACTCTGGCAATAGTTGTTTTACCAATCCCACTCATACCCCATATCCCTATAAAGCGAACATCATCGACCCCTGCACCTAACAAAAAATCAATTGAGTTCATACTTAAGTCTAATCCAACTGAGTTCTCCACAGTAAACGATGTAGGGCGTAATCTTTTCCATATCACATCGATTATATCTTTGATGAGCAAGGTTTCGTACCTATAACATATTAACATCAATATCAGTCATGTTAATTGTGTGGACGTAAAGAATCAACATGCAGATATGTTTTCTCTAGATTTTTTACAAATACTCTTGATCACTGAAAAGAAAGGTTGTCTGGCCATATATAAAAGGGTTTTTATCATAAATGGTCCTTTAGGTTTGAGAAATTATCACATTTAATCCTTTATTGTTTTTTCCGACATTATTGGTCTTTTATGTTACAGATCACACATCAATTTGATGCTATCATTAAGTTCCGTGAAAATTTCTATTCAATTGATGACATGGCATATATGTGGTGCCCACATATCCAATGAGATAATGCCACGCGAATCAAAATAAAAATTATTTTAAAAAAAATAATTTCACATTTAAAATCTTTAAAAAAAAATTTGTTTTGAAAGTTGCAGAGCCCCTCGTCTCTCTCCCCCCTGCTCTCTCTCTCTCTCTCTCTCTCTCTCTCTCTCACCCTCTCTCCCCCGCTCTCTGTCTCTCCACCAAAATCCATCTCAATAAATAAAAATCCCACATACCCCGCTCATCCTCTCCTGAAGTAGTTTGTAATCCAACAAAACACTCCCATTCCCCATCATCCTCTGTGTCTCTCTCTCTGCCTGAAACCGTTGAAACAATCGCAACCCAAATGAGATTTAAATACAAAAATTAAAACCCATCGAAAACCTTCATATTTTCTTGAAAATTTTGACACTGCTAGAAGCAGTCCACAGAGGAAAAAAAGAGAGAGAAGGTGGGGTTGGGCGTAGGTTGCGGGTGGAGATGGGGGCGATCAGGGTTGTGGGCAAGAAAAAAAACAGAGTTACACGGAGAGCACGAGAGGAGACAGGGAGAGGGGGAGAGAGGGGTAGAGGGGAGAGAGGGGGCCATGGCGCAGAGGGAAGAGAGCTGTAACTTAAAAAAAACCAATTTTAAATATTTTTTTAGATTTTAAATGTGAAACTATTGTTTAAAAAAAAAAATTATGTATTTAGATCCACGTAATAAAAACTCTATATAAAAATAATCTTGGCTTAAGGTCGATAAAGCAGCAGGTATATTATTCATTGCATGTGCCCAAATCCAATTATGCAACACGGCTACTCTTTTTAAACTTTTTAAGAAACTTTCCTTGGGAAAATAATAAAAGTGAATCTATACCAGTCCTTAGCCTTCCACCCAGAGAAATCTGCCACTTTTGCCAACGCATCTCTCCACTCTTGCATCCTCGTTTTGTCATCCAAACTAAATCTTTCTTCTAGTTGTGTAAAGGCTTTCTCAAAACACCCCGTTTGTTTTCGCACATGAGATGGATCAACATAATAGAAAATTGGTAGCACTGTTTCTCTTGCTTCCATAAATTTAAGAATGTGTACAAGTTCATCCAAGCACCATGTTGAGGATGCATAATTTTGTGAGAGGACAATAAGTGCAAACCTTGATTCTTCAATCGCAGCAATCAGTTCTCCAGAAATAGCTTTTCCCTTCGAAATTGTACGGTCATCCCTGAAAGTTATGATTCCTTGAGCTCTCAATGTTTCATATAAGTGGTCTGTAAAGCCCTTTCGAGTGTCATCACCTCTAAAACTGAGAAAGACATCATATTTCCATTGAGGAGTTGTAGATGGAGAAGATGAAGATGTTCTTCGTGTGTACATCACCACTAGAACGAACTTAATTACTTAGCTGTGGCAATTTACTAAAGAATGTGATCAAATCCAGTATGAGTAATCCCAAAAGTTTTGATCATTCAATAAGTCCTTTTTTCAACTGCATAAAATATTTGAACAATTGTGTCTTGAATAATATAAAAAAATCTAGAATAATGAAGAATGAGCAAACCAACTTAGCAAAGTCGGTGAATCTGAAATATCATTATATCAAAGTATGCTTTATTATAAAATAATCAAAATTCTGTAATATAATAATAAACTAACCAATTAAGCTATGTTGGTTAGAACTCTCCTATGTATAGGCAGAGGCGGCGTTAAGCAGGAGCAAGGTGAGCAACAGATCAGGGTCTCACTTTGATGGGGGCCCCACAATTAATTTTAATTTACATTTAAGGGTCTCCTAATAATAAAATTATTAGTTTAGTAAAATTAATATTGACTTTTTACTTTTGAGACAGACTTACAAAAGAAAAAGTGGGCTCCATATTTTATTGATATGAGATATATTAATAATAATAATGTTAGTTTTCCTATTCCTATTTAATATTGGTTTTTTTAATTCCTATTTAATGATAATTAGTAATTTAATGATCACAAGATTTTGATTATAGACTTTGATCTTTTTTATAATTTTTCGTTCAAAACTTTATTTTAGGAAGCTCTCTTGTTGTTTTGGCACAAGCCCCCTAAAATTTCAGAGCCGCTGTTGTATATAGGCTTGTTGCCTTGACAAATATGTAAGCTGAAAACTACCAGCTATCCTATATCCCACTAAATCCTATATCTAAAGCTTTGTACCTTTCCTCCTCCATTCAAGTCAAACTACTTTGTTACTCTTTCAAAAGTTTTCTATTCCAAGTCAACCTATTGTCCTAATCACTAAACCAACCATTTCCTAAATCTCTTCTCCCCTAAACTTACAATGGTATCAGAGCTTGTTCCGATCAACCTTGGGCGTTGGTTCACTCTAGTCCTCCATCATTTCTACCACTAGCTAGAACTCTGCTCCTCTTCCTATTTTCACTAGAGAAAACTATGACTTCTAAAATATTAAAATGAAGACCTATTTTACGTCTCAAGAAAATTCAATCGTGCAACAGTTGAGGCAACTAAAGAAGGATCAACAAAAGGATGCAAAGGCCTTATTTTCCTTTCAACAAGCCTTGCATGATACGATCTTTCCAAGGATCATGGAAGCCACAACTGCAAAGAAAGCATGGAATACCTTGAAGGAGGAATTTCAAGGCTATGTCAAGGTACATGCAGTTAAACTACAAACTTTGAGAAAAGATTTTGAAAACATTAAACTAAAGGATTCTGAGACCACACAAAACTATTATGCTAAAATAAAAGAAATAGTCAATCAATTGAGAGCCTATGGAGCAAAATATTAATGATTCAAGAATTGTAGAAAAAATACTTATCCATCTTCCTAACAAGTATGATCCTTTAGTTATTGCCATTAAACAGACAAAAGATTTAACTAGTCTATTAGTGACAAAAATAATGGGCTCTCTTGAAGCATATGAGAACAGATTGAGTAAGCAAAATGAAAATTTAGTTGAAAGCGCCTTTTAGTCAAAACTAAATTTAAGGTCTCATAAATCTTAAGAAGGGGAAAGGAGATTTGGAAAAAAATTCTAGAGAAGGAGATTATAAACCCAATAAGAATTGGGGAAATAAAAAAGAAATGGAGAGGATAAACTATCCTCCCTAGGGGGTGCGTACAAATACAAACCACCTAAAAAATTATTGTTGGTTCGTGGAAAGCCCAAATATCGAAACCAAAATGCTTGTTTGGCTAAGCTTTGAATTAACTATCCTCCCTAGGGGTACTAACTCACCAATTTTGCTTCTTTTTTTTTTTTGGTCGTTAAATTGAGAACCAAACTTGGCTGAGCTTTGAATGAATTTCAACAATAAGCAAAGATGCAAACTTGGGTGTTCGAAATTCCAAGTAAAAAAAAGCACCTCACACAAATTTTTGACTTGGGTTTCTCACCAATAGTCACCAAATAGATTCAAAGCAAAAACCACATGCCCTTGCCCAATTTGGGTTTATTAGCCCAACATGAGAGATAACGGTGGTCCGGCAACGGTGATACACAGTATACAACCAAGGAATATTAGAAGAGGAAAGAGAGAATCACGAGTCTTAGTGACGTGGACAAAAAGTAGCGGAGTTGTATTAAATCAGGTGTTGTATCAAGCAGCCGTTGGATGCATCTAAAGGTTGAAATTAGAGGTCTGGACTTGAACAAAAATCCGGATGACTGGATGTGAGAAAGATTAGAGGTTCCAAGGGCTCAAGATTAGAGGTTTCATAGAGGATTTTAGATGTCCACTCCGTTTGTCCCTTAATGCATCTGCCCCATCCAAAAGTCCATTAAATGGCTGATGTTGTATACAGATCTGGGCTCACATATCCAATAATATCACGCCACATAGATTAAAGAAAAAAATATTTATTAAATAATTTAAAATTTGTAAACAATAAAAAATTTAAGAAAAAATCACCAATTCAACAATTTTTTTATGAAGAATTCCATGATATATCTGATCAAATCGTTACGCCTTTAGTGCAGGTCAAAACTTTGGCGACAAAAAATTTCGCTACCTTAAAACCCTTATAGTTATAGAAGCCATTTGTTACTGCAAAGCTAAAGCTCATCCGTTAGTCTAATTGTCAAGTCAATCTTTGGTTTTGAAGTACTACCCGATCAATGGACTTATTTTTAGCTTAATATTAAATTGATGTCATCGCGTGAATCGAAATACGTACTACGATTAAGAATGTTTTTAAAAACAAAACTCTAGCTAGCAAGCTAGGTATAGCAGGAGAGAGATGAAATATGGCTCACGTGACATGAATGTACTTAACAAGTGGTCGGGATGGACAACTTTTACAGCCAAGCCGGACTTTTCTTCTTGTTAAATTATTGCTCGGATAACCGATAGCAGCAGCAAAACAATCAAAGTAAGTTTTCTTCATTTTGTATTTGAACAACAGAAAAAAGTTCTAGATGATGTTTAAAAAGAAGACAGGAGATTTACCCGATTGTAGCCGAGATTAGAGAGTTGATGAGGTACTTTGATGATCTGGGTTTGAGGCTAGTCACTTAATCAGGGTCAATACAAGCAAAGCTAGCCACTACTGACTTGAGTCTGTAGAATCCCATAGGTCGAAAGGGTTGCTTAAGAGGAAACTGAGTTGAACCCTATCCCCCCCCTCATCTGTTTGAGGTTTGTATTTGAAAATACCTGCAGGATGACTCAAAATGCCTAGAGGAGGGTGAATAGGCCAATTTAAGATTCTAATCAAATAAATAAAAATAAACTTCGGTAGCAGGATTGATATGGCTTATCAATCCTGTAACGTGCTGGGCATAAAATAAAAGAACACGCAGAGAATTATTTTACGTGGTAAAACCCCACCTCTGGGGAAAATCCACGGGACTCCTCATCCAACACAAATCCACTATAGAATGATGATTACAAGAAGTACTCACACACTTATCCTAAACACATTCTAGATAATGTTTACCGACTTCTTCGTAACTCAACTTCTGTCACGGGATGATCTTCGACACTCCTTATGTTGAACGCAATACTGGCCACGATTACTTCAAGCTCACCGGAGGAAAACCGCCACCACGGTCTTGGTGCCCTCAACCGTATGAGTCACCGACATGCATATGAATGCAATATGAATGATTAAAGTGTTTGATAAATCACCAAGTAAACATTGAACACTTGATGATTTATCTCAAATATACGCACAACAGCTTTTCTTAGAATTCTATATGCTCAAAACAAATATCTCAAAAGCTCTACAAATAAAAGAATGGCACATGATCTTTTATACAAGACTTGTTCTCTTTTATGGGAGAGAAACCCAATAGGCCACGAATATTAAACTTCCTATTGCACCACAACCTCTCATCAATAAGAGATTTGATTCTCTCTTTAAACCAAATTAACTAAGAGGTAAGCAACGTGCAAAGTCACAATAGGAAAAGATAATATTTTAACTTCAATTAAAATAGAGTTGAACTAGGAAAGTAATCTCAAGAGATAAAATCTAATCTTATTAGAAATAAGATTAACATAAAAATACTTGAGTGAAAATAACTCCAACTAGGAATCCTATAATGAATGCGTGATTATGTCATGATTTACCTGAGGTCAAGATTCTCATATGGTCAGGGCATGTCTCGGAAGTGTGGGGTTGAAAGAGTAGTGACAAAGCGTTCAATAACAATTCCTCACAAACTAATTTTCACCCTATACTAAAGTCTAGGAAATGTCAATACGAATTTCGTACTAACAATCTCCCCCTTTGGCATTTCCTAGACAAAACACCTATTACAACTCAAAAGAAATTAGATGGGATTTAACAAATGAATTCTTATTCTAAGCATGAAGCCCTGAATCCCTGCACATTATGAAACAACAAAACCAGTGAAGCATATGGGAGAAGAAATGTAATTCAAAGTAGAATTACAACACAACTCCCCCTTAATTCCATAACACAATCTCTCCCCCTTAATTCCACAACACAATCTCTCCCCCTTTTTGTCAGGAAATCCAAAGGGCAAAGAATGAACATAAGGGAGCATATATAAGAGGGAAAGAAAAATAAAAATAAAAAAATCAGATTGCATTCCCAACATATAAAGATATAGAGAATAACCAATAAAGCATGTAAGAGGCTTTATCTTGAAAACAAACAGAAAATTCTTTTTCTTTTTGTTTGTTTTTTTTTTTTTGTTTTTTTTTGTTTTTTGTTTTTGTTTTTGGGATAAGCGACAGGAAAATAGAGAACTAAAAAGAATAATGAGAAGTTGTTAAGAACCAAAACATACAAAAACAAAAGCAATACACTCAAGACAGAAAGCTCAAAACAATCAAGACATGAAACATACTGTAGATGCAGACCCAAAGTTCTCTTGAAGATATAATTATTTTCCATTCATAAACATGCCAAGTTTGTGGGTAAAGAATGAAAGAAGCAACAAACCCTTTGCTGTCTTGAACGCATGTGAAGCAAAGCATGTCAGGGACAAACACACGACAGCACATAAGACTCACAAACTCACAGAGAACAGTAGAGGCATACCACAGTCATGGTGAAAGATAAAAAAGCATCAAATGAGTCTACCATCAAGGAGCAAATGTGTTAAATGAACTCTTTTTCAATTAAGCACAAAAAATATGTCCACACAAAACGAATCCCACCAAAGATTGCACAAACACTAAGTGCATAGTAAGTATAAGAAGATCAATTTATATATATATTTTTTAATACGAATTTTGTGGCTCACTTTATCTAGCTTTCGACATGATCCATGTAACGGATGGTCAATCAGTGTGCTTACGTCAGATGACTGGAGGCAACTGGGTGATGAAGCACCCTTGGGGAAATACTGATCCGAATCATGAAGGCTCCAAAGATAAGCAAGGATAGCAAACCATCACAACCTGTTGACTCGAACCTCGACGTTGGTTAGACAAGAGGCCCGGTTACTGAGCAATGAGTGGTTGACACCCTTTTTTTTTAAAAAAAAATTTTTAAATTTATTTTTATAAATAGATCAAGAACTTACGCACAGTAGTGTTATGGCAATCCAAAGAGAGACAAGTGCATGATAAGAGATATTCAAAGGACTTCAAGGAAAATAGTGTGGTGTGCAAAATAAAAATAAATAGATGGATAGATCATTTAATGAAGTTTATAATGCACCAAGACAATGGAAACCTTTGTGTGAAGCTGAGAGTGTAAGTTCTTAATATAGTGCAATGTTAGAGCCCAATCTAAGATCAACAAATACGTTCAGATTACAGAGTTGATACACCTTAACAATCCTTGCACGAGCTGGACAGATTTATAAACACAGAAATTAATTGAAATATCATAAAACATGAAAGAGGCTTTGGCATGCAATAGACTCCAAATTAATCTAGAGCACATATACCTAAAGACTTTCTAAGAGTGTCAAATCGAAGATTATCCAAGGGTTTTGCAGCAATACATTTAAGATCCAAACTTTCTAAAGCAACGGGTTCATGCACAACATTAGTGGAGGAAGACATACAATTATGATTTTCCTTTTCCTCCAAACTAACTTTGTCTTAGTTGACGGCAAACAATGAAAAGAAGATAGTTTGGATAAGCGGTTTACCTCTTTCATAAGATTTGAAATCTTATGTTGGATACTTACTTTTCCACCCATGCCATGAGAATTTGAACGAACAAATTCGTTTCGAAGCTTATTGCATCTCGGTCTTATGTGCCCACGAGTTCCACAAAAGTGACAAATTGGAATAAATTTCTTGACTTCATGAGAGGCGAAGGTTCAATAGGTGAAGTGGATTTGACAAACTTTGTTTTAGACACAGCGGAAGACTTATTACTTGGTTCAAATCCCAAGCCTCGCTTGTCACCATCTCTTCGTCCCATGCTAATCATCTTGTCAATTTTTTCTGCACCAATGGTTAAAGAAACAATCCTTTCTTTTGAATTTTTAAGTTCAAGTTCAAGGGCTTTGTTGTCAGAAGTTAGAGAAGCAATTAATTTATTCTGATCAGTCAATTTTTTCTGCAAAAACATCAATTTTTCGTTCATACCTGCACTTACCTTTTCGGAATCTGCATCGGGGATTGAAACTCGTTTGCAATCCTGCAATTTTCAGCTTCAAAGCAAAGAACTTCTTTGACGAGCTCACTATTTTGTTTATTGAGCTTCTGAGATGCAGCCAACAAATCATCATATTTGTTCATGATAAACTCAATATTTATACCTTTACAATCATCATCCTCACGTGATTCATCCAAGCTAACTGTGGTTATAAGTGCAACCGTCTTTTCATCATTCTCGCATTCCGATTCACTATCACTCCAAGTAGTATGCATTGCATTATTCTTGCCATCCTTTTGTTTCTTTAAGGTGTTGGCACATTCCGAAGATATGTGTCCATAGCCTTCACATTCGAAACATTTGACCTTTTCTCTTGGATTCTTTCGCTCATTTAACTCTGCGAAATTTAGATCCACCATCAGTATAGTTAACAAACCTATTTTTAGAATTTATACCTTTTGAATCTCGACTCTTGGATCCCGATTCTTGAGAAAGTTCATGAATCGCCTTGTGAGAATCGTTAATTCCTCATCACCGCAATCTTCATTTGAATGCCCATCATCTTCTTCATTCACAACCTTGAACGCAACATTTTTGCTCTTTTTAAGAGGTAGATGTTTCATCTCATAGGTTTGAATGGACCCTATGAGTTCTTGAACTTTCAAGGTGTTCAAGTCACGGATTTCTTCAATAGCCGTGATCTTTGGTTGAAACCGTTGAGGCAAGGATCTCAAAATCTTTTTCACAACTTTATCTTCTGGAATTTTTTCACCTAAACCTGAACAAGCATTCACAATTACACAAAGTTTAGCATAAAATTCAGAAAAAGTTTCATTCTCATCCATCATAAGTGTCACAAACTCAAAGTGTGCATTTGAAGCTTGGCTCCTTGACAGTATCTGTTCCTTCATGAGTAACCTGCAAAATATCCCAAGCTTCCTTAGAAGTATCACAAGCACATATATATTCAAATTGATCGGAAGAGACAGCAGTAAATAAAGCATTTAACCCCTTTTGATTATTAGTGTGTGTGACTTTGCAAAGTGGTCCACTCCTCTCTAGTTTTGAGGACTGTGGTTTCTTCATCTCCTTTTCCGATCGTCTTTGTGGGTTTAGGAAATCCATGAACCACTGTGCTCCATACACGCTCATCTAAGGACCAAAGAAACGACTTCATTTCGGCCTTCCAAGCGCCATAGTTGTTGCCATCGAAATATGGTGGATGTGCAATTGAGCCCGATGCACGATCCATCCTAAGGTATGTTAGATCTTGCTGAGTATGTCCAGCAACCTGCTCTGATGCCAATTGAAAATACCTGCAGGATGACTCAAAATGCCTAGAGGAGGGTGAATAGGCCAATTTAAGATTCTAATCAAATAAATAAAAATAAACTTCGGTAGCAGGATTGATATGGCTTATCAATCCTGTAACGTGCTGGGCATAAAATAAAAGAACACGCAGAGAATTATTTTACGTGGTAAAACCCCACCTCTGGGGAAAATCCACGGGACTCCTCAGTCCAACACAAATCCACTATAGAATGATGATTACAAGAAGTACTCACACACTTATCCTAAACACATTCTAGATAATGTTTACCGACTTCTTCGAACTCAACTTCACACGGGATGATCTTCGACACTCCTTATGTTGAACGCAATCGCCACGATTGCTTCAAGCTCACCGGAGGAAAACCGCCACCACGGTCTTGGTGCCTCAACCGTATGAGTCACCGACATGCATATGAATGTAATATGAATGATTAGTGTTTGATAAATCACCAAGTAAACATTGAACACTTGATGATTTATCTCAAATATACGCACAACAGCTTTTCTTAGAATTCTATATGCTCAAAACAAATATCTCAAAAGCTCTACAAATAAAAGAATGGCACATGATCTTTTATACAAGACTTGTTCTCTTTTATGGGAGAGAAACCCAACAGGCCACGAATATTAAACTTCCTATTGCACCACAACCTCTCATCAATAAGAGATTTGATTCTCTCTTTAAACCAAATTAACTAAGAGGTAAGCAACGTGCAAAGTCACAATAGGAAAAGATAATATTTTAACTTCAATTAAAATAGAGTTGAACTAGGAAAGTAATCTCAAGAGATAAAATCTAATCTTATTAGAAATAAGATTAACATAAAAATACTTGAGTGAAAATAACTCCAACTAGGAATCCTATAATGAATGTGTGATTATGTCATGATTTACCTGAGGTCAAGATTCTCATATGGTCAGGGCATGCCTCGGAAGTGTGGGGTTGAAAGAGTAGTGACAAAGCGTTCAATAACAATTCCTCACAAACTAATTTTCACCCTATACTAAAGTCTAGGAAATGTCAATACGAATTTCATACTAACAGTATTTATAGGCTTTTTCTGTAGTCCTAATTTCATAGTCTTTTTAGTCTTATTCTTAATGGGAAAGCGGTGAAAATGGGTCTGGTGGGTTTGTCGTTTAGCCATGCAAAAAATCATAAAAATCTCATGTCAAAACCACAGTGGCGGAGATTATTGAGTTGATGAGGTTTGTATTTATAGGCTTTTTCTGTGGTCCTAATTCCTTACTCTTTTTAGTCTATTTCTTAATGGGTGGCGTATGAGTCATGATTTCGCATTGGAGGGGGTCTTTATAAAATTGTCTTCTGTTCATAAATTATCATAAATTTCATATTTTAAATTGATTAAATACTAATTTCATCATCTACACTATTAAAGACTTAAAAATTAATCATGTATATTCCAACAAAAATGAAATGAAAAAAAAAAAAGTTCATAAGGCACAATATTAATGTAACATCTCATATCGACTAACAGAGAGAGGGTGATAAAATTTAAATTCAAATTGATTACTCATATCAGAGGCTCCTAATTTCTTCGTGCTAGTTTTAGTCGAAGATTCGCGTACGCTTACATAGGTTCTACCCCAAACTTCAGGGACCACAACACAAAGACGAATGTTATAAGCATGATGACGCATAGTAGAATCGTCAAGACGCTTAAGAGATATTCACATCAGAATACGATGGTTCCCAAAACTGTACTAGTCAATCGAAATAAAATCTTTAGGGCATGTGTTGTAGCCGTGTATCAATGCAAAATTTACGCGTTGAATAAAATGTGTTAGAGGGGGTCTTCATAAAATTGTCTTCTCTTCATAAATTAATTATCATAAATTTCATATTTTAAATTGATTAAATACTAATTTCATCATCTACACTATTAAAGACTTCAAAATTAATCATGTATATTCCAACAAAAAAAAATGAAATGAAAAAAAAAAAGTTCATAGGGCACAATATTAATGTAACATCTCATATCGACCAACAGAGAGCGGGTGATAAAATTCAAATTCAAATTGATTACTCATATCAGAGGCTACTAATTTCTTCATGCTAGTTTTAGTCGAAGATTCGCGTATGCTTATCAATACATAGGTTCTACCCCTAACTTCAGGGACCACAACACAAAGAAGAATGTTATAAGCATGATGACACATAGTAGAATCTTCAAGACGCTCAGAATATGATGGTTCCCAAAACTGTACTAGTCAATCGAAATAAAATCTTCAGGGCATGTGTTGTAGCCGTGTATCAATGAAAAATTTACACGTTGAATAAGATGTGTTAGAGGGGATCTTCATAAAATTGTCTTCTCTTCATAAATTAATTATCATAAGTTTCATATTTTAAATTGATTAAATACAAATTTCATCATCTACACTATTAAAGACTTCAAAATTAATCAAGTATATTCCTACAACAAAAATGAAATAAATAAAAACAGTTCATAAGGCACAATATTAATGTAACATCCTATATCAACCAACAGAGAGGGGGTGATAAAATTCAAATTCAAATTGATTACTCATGAGGCTACTAATTTCTTCGTGCTAGTTTTAGTCAAAGATTCGCGTATGCTTATCAATACATAGGTTCTACCCCTAACTTCAGGGACCACAACACAAAGAAGAATGTTATAAGCATGATGACACATAGTAGAATCTTCAAGACGCTCAGAATATGATGGTTCCCAAAACTGTACTAGTCAATCGAAATAAAATCTTCAGGCATGTGTTGTAGCTGTGTATCAATGAAAAATTTACGCGTTGAATAAGATGTGTTAGAGGGGATCTTCATAAAATTGTCTTCTCTTCATAAATTAATTATCATAAATTTCATATTTTAAATTGATTAAATACAAATTTCATCATCTACACTATTAAAGACTTCAAAATTAATCAAGTATATTCCAACAACAAAAATGAAATTAAAAAAAAAACAATTCATAAGGCACAATATTAATGTAACATCCTATATCAACCAACAGAGAGGGGGTGATAAAATTCAAATTCAAATTGATTACTCATGAGGCTACTAATTTCTTCGTGCTAGTTTTAGTCAAAGATTCGCGTATGCTTATCAATACATAGGTTCTACCCCTAACTTCAGGGACCACAACACAAAGAAGAATGTTATAAGCATGATGACACATAGTAGAATCTTCAAGACGCTCAGAATATGATGGTTCCCAAAACTGTACTAGTCAATCGAAATAAAATCTTCAGGGCATGTGTTGTAGCTATGTATCAATGAAAAATTTACGCGTTGAATAAGATGTGTTAGAGGGGATCTTCATAAAATTGTCTTCTCTTCATAAATTAATTATCATAAATTTCATATTTTAAATTGATTAAATACTAATTTCATCATCTACACTATTAAAGACTTCAAAATTAATCATGTATATTCCAACAAAAAAAAATGAAATGAAAAAAAAAAAGTTCATAGGGCACAATATTAATGTAACATCTCATATCGACCAACAGAGAGCGGGTGATAAAATTCAAATTCAAATTGATTACTCATATCAGAGGCTACTAATTTCTTCATGCTAGTTTTAGTCGAAGATTCGCATACGCTTATCAATACATAGGTTCTACCCAGGGATGACAACATAAAGACGAATGTTATAAGCATGATGACACATAGTAGAATCGTCAAGACGCTTAAGAGATATTCGCATCAGAATATGATGGTTTCCATAACTGTACTAGTCAATCGAAATAAAATCTTCAGGGCATGTGTTGTAGCTGTGTATCAATGCAAAATTTATGTGTTGAATATGATGGGTGAACCAGACAAAGCTACTCCTTGGATATATGTGGGAATGGGACATGTGCACCTCCTTTTCATGTCATGCACTAGCAAAGGACGCTTTCCTTGCCATGGTAGTACTAGCCTGGCCACGCATAGGCTCGACGTCTCTCAAGCCCATCAAGATTGAATAAAGATGGTCCAGCATGGGCAACTCTTGGGTTAACAAGAATTATATATATATTTTTTATGGACACCCTTATAGGAACTCGGTTTGGATCAAGTGAGAACGCTTATGTGCAAACGTTACGTGAGAACACCGTTAGATCTAATCTAACGGCTGCATCAAAAGCAATTGTAAGTGTAAGTGTTGTATTATAACGAGGCCTTCTTCTCTCTCCTCCCTCCAAAACTTAGAGTCCAAAACAGACGTCCCCTCCAATCCAACTGTTCAGTTTGTTCAACTATGTGGCCAATTTTTTTTATCAGCTTTGATTTAGCAAGGCCAATAACAATGAAGAGAGAGCACCCCGGTTATTCCTTATTCTATTCCAGGAAGAGCACAGAAGTATAATCCTCATTTTTCTGGGTTTCTCATTGAGGCGAAAGAAAGTGTTCGTGTATTTTATATTATCATCTTTGTGGTTCGGTCTTTCTGGTCAGAACATTCGGTCTTTCTAGTCGAAACATTCGTCAATCCTTGAGCAACGTCTTGAGTTGGAAAGAACATTCATCAATCCTTGAGCAACGTCTTGAGTTGGAAACTAGTGACCACGACCGTTGTACTGTTCTCTTGGTTTTGAAATCGTTGAGCACGATCGAAACAAGGGTTGAGGAAGAAGAAAAGTGTGTGGGGTTGATGTCCAGATAAACATGGGTTGACAATGACTCAAGAGGTAAGTGATATACTGTATTTGTCAAGCTTATTATTGGGCATAAGCATGAATTACATTAGTTTGTATGTAGGTCTTTAATATTTCACCAGAGAATCATTTTCATATGATATGTTAGTTAACGTATATATTTTAAAGCTCTTTATACTATATTTGTCAAGTTTATTATTGGGCATAAGCATGAGTTACATCATTTTGTATGTTGATCTTTAATATTTCACCAGAGAGTCATTTTCATATCATATGTTAGTTGATATATATATTTTGAAGCTCTTTATACTGTATTTGTCAAGTTTATTATTGGGCATAATCATGAGTTACATTAGTTTGTATGTAAGTCTTTAATATTTCACCAGGGAATCATTTTCATGTCATATGTTAGTTAATATATATATTTTAAAGCTCTTTGAAAGCATGTGCCAATGTTGGTATGATGGTGGTGAATTCAGGGTTAAATTGCAAGAACTGTGAAATGGATTGTGAAGGACAAGTGACACCGGAAGTAAGGTCGGAGTTGAAACCAAAATTGGGACTTGAATTTGATTGTTGTACAATGTGTTTAATTTCTATAATATGTATGCTGCGGAAGCCGGATTCGGCATTCGGTGTTCTACAACGAGGACGTGCACACTGACATGAGAGGTAACAAGGAAGGAATATGTATGTTGTAAACAGGGGTATACGTCGACAAGCACTGTTAGTCATAAGAGAAGACAGCGAGGTTGTACTCGAACTGGTTGCAAGGCTAAACTTGCGATATTGAAGGTGAAAGACAAGAATAAGTACATTGTTGTAGGATTCAATGAGGTACACAACCATGACATGACCACAGTTGATAAAGTTCTTCTATTGAGATCTCACCGTAACTTAACAGAGTCTACAAAGGTCTGTAGTGCAGATATGAGCAAAGTTAATATTCCGGTACATAAACAGTTAAGCCTTCTTGAGGTGCAAGTAGGGGGATTGGAAAATGTTGGGTTTGTTAAGAGAGATATCTATAATTATCTAAGGGACGTGTGTGGAGAGGTGATTGGCCATGATGCATGCTTAAGGAGCATTTTATGGTTATGCAAGAAAAGAATGAATCCTTTTATTTCAAGATGGAGGTAGATTCGGAAGGAAGGATGGGTAATGTTTTCTGGTCAAATGCAAGATCAAGACGAGCTTATAGGTTTTTTAGGAGATGTGGTGGTATTTGGTACGATGTTCAACACGAACCGCTATGGGATGGTCTTTGAGCCTTTGTTAGGCGTTAATAACCATCGGCAGACAGTGTTGTTTGGTTGTGCATTCCTAACTAGCGAAACCAAGGATTCATTTGTATGGTTGTTAGAGGAATTCAAGAAAGCCATGCTGGGTGAGCCACCCAAAATGATCATCATTGATCAAGATGCAGCCATGTCAAAGGCAATTGTTGTAATTCTCCCGACAACATTCTATAGATATTGCATATGGCATATCTTGAATAAGATTACAGAGAAACCCGGCATTGGAGAATGTTTTTCGAAAATGTGCAAATGCAAATGGGGTATGGACAAAAAAGAAGAATTTGATGCGAAATGGGAGGAAATCATCACAAACAATGGGCTGCAAGACCATGCGTGGCTGAGCTCAATTCATGCTATGCGGGAGAATTGGGTTCCATCATATGTAAAACATGTGTTTTTGGCTGGGATGTCAAGTAGTCAATGATCTGAAAGCTGTCATTCATTTTTCAAACAATATATTAACCGGAAAAACACATTGATGGAATTCATTGTACGTTTTGAGAGAGCTCTTGCTTCACAAAGACACAAGGAGTTAATGGTTGATCATGTTGATAACAATGAAAAACCTCCACTGCCATTTCAAACACCAATGCAACATCAAATGGGACGCATTTACACGGGAAATTCTGGAAATGTTTGAGAGGGA
The DNA here is from genome assembly GCF_029339155.1 of Prunus mume. NCBI lineage: Eukaryota > Viridiplantae > Streptophyta > Magnoliopsida > Rosales > Rosaceae > Prunus > Prunus mume. The sequence continues at coordinate 17,790,220 of NC_142705.1, forward strand.
AGACTTCAAAAGTCTTTTATGTTTGTTCGAACTTGTAGAGCAAGATGAGACGCAGTGCAGATACAAAATAAGTGAGCGGGTAAATCTGGGGGTGACACAAATGAAGGAGCTTGTGCATGATAAAGATGTCGATAAAGCTTATTGCAGCTGCAAAGGATTTGAATTTTGGGGTATTCCGTGCCGGCACATCCTAGCATTCTTAAGAATGAAGTAGGTTGAATACTTGCCAAACAAGTACATATTGAAACGATGGCTTCAAAGTGTGAAAAGCGGTGTAATATATGATAAGAATCACAAAGAAGTTAAGAATTGCTTTGATGATTTGCTTTTGGTTAAGAGATCGAAAGTTTGCAAAGTTGCAAGTGATTTGATTGATTCGGCTTTGTTGTGTGATGAAGGTTTTGAGTTGCTGGAAAAATCTTTTGAGGACATTCATGGGAAGCTTACAAGGTTGGTGTCATCAAGAGCTCATGTCGAAGAACCCAATGGAGATGTCTGAACTAGTTATCCCCAACTCATAATCAAAGATCCACATCGAGTGAAAGTAAAAGGGCGTGTGAAAAGAGTTAAAGGAGAAAAAGAGAAGGCAGCGCAACGACATAAGCGTCGGTGCACTGAATGTAGGAAGACTGATCATGATAGACGGAGTTGTCCAAAACTTGTCAGCCCGTAAGTGAATATGTGTTATATTGTGCTTTGAAATTTATGTTGTTGATGTTTATTATTATTATTTTTTTCCGATGTGGCAGCTCTTCATCTATCGACACAGAACTTGGTGGTCCAGTTGGTGAGAATTTGCAGCCCACTCAGAGCACGCAGGACAGTGAACCTACTATGATAGAGTCATTTATGCGAGAGTTTGATTTCATGTATGGTCCCAGAGTTTGAACACTTATTGATACTTATTTATATTGTTTTTGAAAGTATCTGGAAGCGTTAGTGAATCTTAGGTAAATATCTTATGTCCATTGATATTGAACTATGGTTTATTAAACACATAACTATCTGGAAGAGTTTGATTTCATTTATGGTCCCGGAGTTTTAACATTTATTGATATCTATTTACATCTTTTTTGCCTTCTGTGACCAACTTTTATGTGGCGCTGAAAATTCCATCACATTTGGCTTGTATAAGTGAGAAAATTTTGCTAGTCATCACCTAAACGTCTTAAAGGGATGTAACAAAATTTTCGCTCCATGTTCGTCACATTATAATTTCGGTGTCATCACATATTAAATAGCAGGAAATCTTAGCGCCCAATTTTTTTACTAAATGTGACGAATGATGTACATTCGTCACAGAGCATGAAAGTGGGGCTCAGAAATTTTATTGGGTGAAGATTGGCAGCGTCACTTATGGCCCAAAAGAAAAAGAAAAAGAAAAAAAAACAAAGAAAAAACCCAACGCTTCATTCAACCTAATCAAAGCTTCAGTCCCTTCATCGTCATCGCTAGCTGTGCTCTCATCCACAATCCATTGGAGACGACGACCACTCCTCTCCGGCGACGACGACCACTCATCTTCCTCTCTCTCTCTTTCTCTCGCTCTCTCTTTCTCCCTCTGTCTCCCTCTTCGGGTGGCCCATTGTCTCCCACATTCAATCACCAACAAACTCTCATTTCAATATATTCCCTTGACAATGACCACATCTAATTAAGTCCACCTTCCACTTGTAATCTTTCATCCCCTTGACCCCCACTCTAAAAAACCCACAGGTAAATAGAAATTTCTTCATTGATTGTTAAATTGTTAATTGTTATTTCCCTGTTCAATTGTTGATTGTTATTTGATATATTTTCGTTGGCTTTTTCTATATATTTGAGGTAAAATAGAAATTTCTTCTGGGTGTTGCAGTGCTCTTGGTCAATTTTGCTAGTTTTCGTTCTGTTCGAGGTAAGTTTCTTTTACTTTCTGATTTGTGTTGTTTTGATTCATGCTTTAATTTGGAATCTGAACATGGCCAAATATGAGAAATTGTATTTTGACAATTTGACTAGATGAGGAATTGTAGAATAACTTATTTTGACAATAAGTTCACTCAAAGGATAGAGCATTTGATACAGTTTTAATTTCTGATTTATGTAAATAACTCTACAGATGCTCAATAATCGCCAATGATTTTATCAACTTGTAGATTTTGGTCTTTTTGTGTTCCAAATCACCCTATACCCATTTGTGGAAAGACTTCTTGGTCCTGTAATGATTGCTCGCATTGAAGGGGTAATTTTTCAGCTCCTGCTGAGCAATTGAAGGGGTAATTTTTCAGCTCCTGGTCCTTTTGCATTGTTGTAGCTTCTGCATTTTTTTTCTTCATGATACATGTCTTTCGACGTAATGCCTACTGACCTATACTGTTCTTTACCTTTGTGGTTCTTTTTTTCCAGCACATGATTCCCATATGCAGATTATCACAATACCTCTGCTATCAAGTTACCCATTTATAGCAATGTTATCGAGGTTCTCCCTCTACCTGATGTTAAATTTTGCATCTGTGCTGAAGAATGTCTTATCTGTAAGTGCAGACATGACTTTATATCTCATTTCAACTAACACACTTGTATGCATCCTTGCGTTACAAAGACTTGGTGAACTACTATTCCACCATCATCTTGATACAAATCTCATTAACAGCAAAACCAAACTACAACTCTGTCATCTTAACTAAAAAAATTAAAAAGAAAATGACTATATCTACTCCACAGCAGCTCACAGATTTGATAAAATAGGGGACTGATATGAATTGTCCTGATTATATTGTTAGTGACCAATTTCTCATCTTGACAATTGACTGAATTAATTCTACAATTGACTAGGACTTTTGTCATTTGTATTTTGACAATTTGACTCTTCTATGAATCTGGGCAATTTTTTTTCGGTGCTTAATACTCTTATGTTCAATGACAGTGGTGTAGATTTTGGCTTATATATCCCAAGTATTCAATTTGATATATAATAATGTTGTCATATGTTTAGTTGGTTGTTGCCTTGCACTTTGCATTCACCATTTTTTGAATTAATTATCTGTTTTTCTACTTAGAGAAATTAATAGTCAAGTTTATTAAAGTTCCATTTCAGATGCAATAATTTTGCTCCTTTCTTTCTTTTCTTAATTATAAACTTTCCCATGAAACAAATATATTCAATGTGACATGCACAAGTGGCAGAGTGCACTCTTGACATTATTATTATTCCTTCTCTTCTCTTTCCATGCCATGCTTGCACTATATGTATGTCCAATCCGATACTCATTAATAATATTTCTATTGCAGCATAATGCTCATGGAATTCAAAAATTTCCTACAATCTTTCTTGGACATTGGCTCTTTATCAAGGATACTGGACAGCATAATGAAACTTTGCCTTCAGTTTTGCTGGAACATTGAGAACCAAGAAAGCAATGCAAATACTTTTGAATTGGAACACATTATAGAGGTAAACATCATTGTTTTGCGAAAATATTCTCTCTTCTCGCAATTATTGGCAACAATAATTTCCACATATTATACTGCTGCAACTGTCCTGGGAATTTACTCCTTTTTTGATGCCAGAGTTGGTTTACCTGTCTGGTTGTCTCTAACAATTGACTAGCCCTGCATAATTCAAGGGTGTAGGTTATATTGTTTGGCTTTCACAAGACTCCCGTAGCTACTTGTATTATTTAACATGTTTATTATAATGTTGCAATATGTAGACTTCATCTTCAATTAGATTTTGTTTTACTTTGTTCAGGAATTTAACAAGAAATCAAAATCGAATTTAACAAGAATTTAACAAGGAATTTAACAGGAATTTACGTTGTTATGAAATTTTCTTCCTTGTCTGAGATGTCTTTGAAATTGGTTTTCAGATGTAAACCTGAGTCCTAGCCTTGAGATGAACAGTTTTGCTTGTGGGAATTAGGTTAGTGCTTAGCATGGTAAATCTTATTTCCCAAGCAAAATTCATTAACATCAAAAAAGCAAGATTTCAGACAAGTCATACAAATTAAGTCTACTAAAAAATAAAAACTTAAGTGGGGGATTCTAGAGATTAAAATTCATATTTTTTTTCACTTCAATGCAGGTTTGATTCTATACAAGTGCTATTAGATGCTGAGTTTGGAATCATGGGTGAGAAGCTCGGGGGTGTAGGTGTTTTTCCTCGCATGGAGACCTCTAGCTCATCCACTCCTTCTTCAATGGCTTCAAGTTCTGAGTTGAGTGAAATTTATGATCATCTTATGATGCTATCAACTAATTTCGTCACTTTGCAAAAGGAGAATGAAGATTTGAGAGCCCAATTAAGGTCTGTTTTGACTGCATCTCATGGCCAGACCAGCACCAGCTCAAGAGGTAGTAATGGTGTCCATTCTGATAATGACTATTATGATGAACTAGCAAACCACAATCTTGATGAGAACTGATTTAGGGATTATATCCATATGGAACATACACTTGCTCTCTAGACTTACTTTTGGTTGTGCAAAGTCTAGAATTAGTTTGGGATCTTTATTTTGGAACACACTTACTCTCTAGACTTACTTTTGGTTGTACAAAGTCTAGAATTAGTTTGGGATCTTTATTTTGGAACACACTTGCTCTAGACTTACTTTTGTTTGTACAAAGTCTAGACTTAATTTGGGATCTTTATTTTGGAACGTACAATGTAATTACCTGCTTTTATTAATGGAAATGCGATTATATATTTTTATGTTATACATTGAAAAAGATAAGAATAGAGAATTGTGATTGGATTTGCACATATTATTCATAATTAGGTACCTTGGTATGGAATATGTGTGACACAGACCTCATCACAATCTGAAGAAATATGTGACGCTAACATCGTCACAGTTAAAAAGACATCTTATGTATACATCGTCACATACTACAAAATTATGTGACGTGTGCATCGTCAGACATTAAAAAAAAAATATGTGATGTGTGCGTCATCACACACTACATAAATATGTGACGCCTAAAGGGTCACGTATTGTATAGGAATGACCATAAATATGTGACGCCTAAAGGGTCACATCGTCCAGGAATTGCTCCTCACATATGCCGCTAAACCGTGACCCAAATCACGCATCACTAATAACCGTAGGAAGTGACTAATGGACAACCACATAATCCAACATATAGTGACGCGGTATGTGTCACATATATTGTATATATGTGACGAAGAGAGAAAGCGTCACGTGGGAGAATAGGTGACGCGGTATAGGTGATTTAAAGTGTGACGCTAAAATTGCGTCACATGTACTCAACTGTGATGAAATTCCATGTTTCAGTGATGACTACCCCTCTTCACAAAAGGCATGTTTTCGTGTAGTGTTTGGTCGTGAACGGCACCATACTTTTAATGTGTAACCTTGAGTTGCTGGAAAAATCTTTTGTTGAAGGTGGATGTCCCAGATGTCCTCTGGGGCTTTGGGATTTTCAGAACCTGAAGCCCTTGTTTGAAGGAGAATGAGTTTGGGGGAATCATGCAAGTGGTTTTCTACACAAATTTGCAATGGTTGCAATGAATATGAAAATATCCAAGGGAATGTTGAAACCATGACTATGTGTCAGTAAGAGAATCTTGAAACAATCACTATGTCTCTGTAAAGTATCAACCAACGAATATCTGTCGAGAATCTTGAAACAAATTGTCTCCAATCGACAATGAATTAAACAAAAAATTGTGAGCACTATTATGAAATGAACGCTTCTAATCCGGAAGTTAGTGATCGAACTGTGATTGTGAACTCTAGGTTTGATAGCAGTGTAAACGAAATAATAAGCGCACGTAACCAAGATCGGGCATTAACATTAAAACAGTAACCCAGATCGGGCATTCACATTTAAGCACTAACCCAGATCGGGCATTAACAAAAACAAACAACTGCTAAGGGATTGCCTACAGAGCGATATGGCTATCAGCAGTCATTATCGTTGCCTTTGTGGTTGGTGGCCTTGCTTTGTTGGGTGTGCACCATCGAGATGATTTCCTTTGCAGCGACGGGTTATGGCATCCCACCAATATCTTTGTACACATCTGCAGCGAACCGTAGGAATTTCTCAAAACCTTCGTTGAAAGCCACATACATTGTCTGGCCTTGGTTGTCTCCTCCTTTGTGGATGCTCAAAGATTCATACGTAGCATCCTCCTCTGTCATATGCAAATCCTCTGTTGTGTGCTTTCTTCTTTGGGCACGAATTCTCTACTTCTCTTTTCAGAACGGGTTTGTTAACTTGCCGAGTCAAATAAGCCAACTTCTGCTCAGCTCTGACACACTTTTGAGTCCAATAATAGACAAAGGAAGAGTTGTGTTCCAGTTTGTTCTTCATATCATATATTTCCACAGCGGGATCAGCGGAGTCCCCCTCACTTGCTTAGGAGGTTGGAAGAGGCAGCGGTGGTGGAGGGGACCTTGGATAATCGGGGCATATTCCCATGAGCTATCGAAGTCCCCGATTCGGCGCTGAACTGTGGACATGTTGGAAAATTGTCAGATTGGGGGATTCGGTTGAAGGTTTGTATGCAAAAAAGACGATTGGAAAGAAGAAAAGAGAGATGTAAGGCATGAGTATCCCATAGGCATAAAACAACGTTTATATATTATGTCCGAAAGTTTTCCATTTTGGTTTTTCTCCTTTTGTCCCATCACTTTAATTCTTTTTTAATTTTTAAAGTAATTAGAGTAATTGATTTAGTTAATCACAGGAGCCTCACATGATTAGTAAAAATGTTAGCACGCACTTGAATTAAGATTTATCAAGTTTGAATGAGTTCGTAGCAATTTACGAATTTTTTTCCCGATTTTTGTATATTTAGTTATGAATTTTGTAAGAAAATAGCAATATTCATTTAAATTCACACGGAAAGGAAGGATGTGGCAATGGGCAATGGCCTCTGCGTACAGTGTGCACCTACTGGAGGGGGATTCGGTTAGCTATCACCATGTGTGTTATTTCTTTATGTTTTAAATTTTGTAATGCAAAATTATTTAAAAAATGGTAATAAATAGGATAAAAATCGGAAAATTGCTTCCAGCTCCTTGTGCCATTACAAAACTGGGGGAAGCTATAAATCATCCAAAGTGATTATGAAAACTCAATTTCGTACTTAATTTCATCTGATGTGACAATACAGAGTGAACACTCCATCGTTGGAATATGGTGATAACTTGTTTTCCTTTGAACCGTAACATTATATTTTGCAAAAATTAGAAGTATACTTCCTTAGTGTTCATTATCTAATTTATAAGAACACAAGTTTCAGTTTCATTTGCTTCATTTATAATTGTTCGGAAAAATATTTCTATATTTTCTCCTTTCAATTGATAGACACAATATAGTTCTTGTTATTTCATTGCTAAAATTATATATTTGAAACCAATAAGCAAACCTCTAAAATGCCAAATTACGAACATAATTAGCTACCATATAAGTGATCAAATAAATGCTCAAACCTCAAAACTCACCAATTACTTAAAAAATGGGGAAACAAAAACAGACTTCCAAATAAATTTATTCAACACTGTATTTACTAATATATTTTTCTGCATAGCTGCATTATTTTATTCAAATGACCCAAAATGGAAACACACAAGAGCATTTACCTCATATATAAATATGCTATGAACATACAAAGTATTGACTAAGTTTTATATTTTATATTAGTAGATTATATTGTATACAAATCTTAAGCCACAATACTTATTTATTTAGTTAACTTCCAACATATATATATAAACAATGTTATATTGTCTTCTAAGTATGTATTCTATATATTCATTATGTTGTCTTACTACTCTTTTTTCTTTTCAACATAGTTGTTATATAATTAGGTTTTTCTTCCCTAATGGGGCAGGCCATGGAAATGGCATACCCACCCCCGATTCAACCCATTGTCATCCCTAAACGAACGAGATAAAGCCAACCCTCCATTACTTGATTACTATGCGACATAAATACCTAGATTACCAACAAATCCACCTCTGTTGTTTCTATTCCATGTCTTTTAGGCGTTATAAAATAACACAAAGAAATATGTGATCAGAAAATAATATAAACAAACTTCATAAAAGCACAACAATTTATGTAGACAAAAGTACGCTTAAAAAACTCAAAATAGTTTCCCCATTTGTTTACAGTTGTCCTTCACATCTTACAGTTGGATACATTACCTAAGAACTATGAACACTTCAAACCACAGTTTTTACACCTTCAAGAGCCCACACAAAATGCCAAAAAACGTACTCAAAATGAACCATACATTTGTTCCGAACAAAATATTGAAAACCCTAAAATGAACTTTATCCAAGGACAGTTTACTCCATGGCGATCCCGTCCCAGCTTGTAGCTTGGGACAACACATCTTGCAAACTCATGAACAGGTCAAACCCTTTGCATGCTTCGTTTCCTCATCTGCATGCACTCATTTGAAGTAATCTGAACCTTCAACAACTTTTCATTTCGCAAGCCAAACCTCACTTTCATTATTTGATCGATCAAGGTGGAATTTCGCTTTCTTTTTCTCATTCCCCATTGTTTCTTGATACCATCTTAGACGTATCTTCAAGCGTTTGATTTCCATGATCAACGCATCATACCTCATCTTTCTGATCCGAGCTATATCATCGTGGTCCTTAGATGAAAAGTTTATGGATTTCGCAGCTTCATCAGCAACATCTTCAGCTTTATTATTCCTCTGCGACAAAGGTTTTGCATTTTTTTGCTGGAGTTGTTATAAATATGGGGGGGATTTTTGTAGGGGAACCCGTTTTGAGTTTAGGCTTGTTTGGAGCAAGTGGAGGTGCAATGGGAGGTAAAATACTCTTACTTTGGTATTTATAGAGCAGTCCCCATTTTCATTTTACCCGCCAAAATGCCAATGTTGACTTTGAGTGGGGAGCTGCAACTTTAGTTACCTTGAGAACTGGTGATGTCATATTTGCATGATTTGTATCATATACGATATTTTAATTTTCTTTACCGTCATATTTGTGAAGATAAAACTGTTGACTTGGTCATGTTCAAATGTAAGTTACCTTCACAACTTGTGATGTGATATTTGCATTATAAGTACCACAAGCACATTTTTTTGTTTCTTTACTGGTGATATGAGTTCATATTTAGTATCATATTTCAGAAGATGAAATTGTTTACTTGCTCATGTTAAATTCAAATTACCTTCATAACTGGTGATGTCATAAAACACTGTTTTCATTTTCTTTACTGTTAATGGTGCGTTCATATTCAGTATCATATTTCTGAAGATGAAATTGTTTACTTGCTCATGTTAAATTCAAATTACCTTCATAATTGGTGATGTCATAAAACACTGTTTTCATTTTCTTTACTTGCTCATGTTAAATTCAGATTACCTTCATAACTGGTGATGTCATAAACACTGCTTTCATTTTATGTACTGTTAATGGTGCGTTGATATGATATTTTGTTTCATACTTGGCTGTTAAATTATTCACATGGTCATGTTCAAATGCAATGAATTTTACCTCTATAAGTAGCGATGTGATATTTGCATAATCTTTATCATAAAAAGTATATTTAATTTTTTGACTGCTGACGTTGATTAGTAGTATCATAAATGCGAACACCCACGAGGTGTACCTAGACATGGAGCCGCGAGAAGACTAATTTGTCGCCAAAACCTGGATCATCGAGGTGTGTAAACTGTCCTTTCAATCACACCGGTTGGGAAACGAAGCCAATAATACATGATCTAAACCCAATGTTGTCTTCATCCATAGTTTAGGTGACGACGGTTCGTTCCAATATATACCTTTCTTCCTGATTTTTCCAGACACACCGTTCATTATTCCTCCATATACCTTTTGCACTCTCTCTCTCCAATAACCCAAATGGACATCCTGACTTGGCATGGTTTAAGGTGCTGCTTTTTGTTACAAAGCACTACTCTGAAGATTTGTACAGCATGACGGGAACATGCAAGTTATTTGAACAAATGTCTGAATGATCTTGAGGTTTGGTGAACCGTGTCTATAGAGAAGTGTCAGTGGCATCCTGAATGGTACGGGTTTTATCAAGAGAAACTTGTTGAGTTCTTGCAAAAGTGCAAGGAACACAACAATCCAGAAATCATTTACAGAGAAGCTGTAACTCAATTCTTCATATTCAAAGAAGATGAGGCTGTCAACAACTTTCGAGTGGCGGCTAAGGCAGGGCATATGGAATCCTCCTACATTGTTGGCTTGCTAGGGCTGGTGAACCCTACGGAGGGCAAAGAGGATGCAATGGAATTGTTGTGCCATCTAAGCAAAACGAAGAAAATTGACATGCAAGCATGCAAGGCATCAATTATGAATTGATTGATGAGGTGTACTATTTCGGGCGTGGTGACTCCTCCAACTCTTGCAAAGTTTACTACCGACAGAAAATTTTTTCACCTCAAGTAACTATAGGGTAATCGGAGTGGTATTTCATGGGACTTGTAGGCATAATACTACTCTAACACAAGAGCTACCTAGAACTATTGTGAACCCCAGAATGGAAGAGGGAGTTGTACCGCCCAGTGCAAACTCCGTAGGGAGACTCTGTTGGATTTAATAAATTAAATATCCATGGTATGATATGGGTATTCAAGTGTGTTTTGGGTTTTGTTTGTTTTTATTTACAGGGGAAGATTACCTTCTGTTTAATGTTTTTAATTCAAGGTCTGTTTATGGTAATGTTGTAGACGTTTGTGGTTTTAAGTCCTGTTTATGGTTTGAAGGTCTGCTTTTTGTAATCGGTGCACTTTTAAGATCCAATTTAAGTACAGTGTTTGTAGACGTTTGTGGTTTTAAGTCCTGTTTATAGTTTGAAGGTCTGCTTTTTGTAATCTGCACTTTAAGATCCAATTTCTACAGTGTTTGTAGACGCTTGTGTTCCATAGACCTTTGTAGCTTGCGTGCATATGTTTTGGATGGTTTTGGGTCTTATGGTTTGACTATGTGTTCAAATGGGGAATTGCTGGTTCCAATTCTCGGCTAAATATTCATTGAAGATGACAGACACCAAAATGCCGTGGAGGTTGCGTGTTGTCAATGCATGAGGGATTATCCTTTCAATGCACTGTGTCCGAGCCATCCTTGATCTTCTAAGATACTCTGGTGATCCTTTTAATTACGTTTTCAATTTCCCCACATTTCCTGATTTGTCTTGCATTTTAAACTATATTTGAAAGATAAAAAATAGTTTAATAAAGAAATCCGAAATTCTATTTTCACTAACATAATGATTTAAATATCGAATTTAAGGGGGGAAATAAGTGTTGGGTTTTTCCCCTTCACATTCGGAAATCCCTTATGCAACAACAACAAAAATACAAAATTTCAATCCAATAATCCGGAAATCCCTTTTGACTAACAAAATGATTTAAATAGCATATTTAACCAAAAATTCCTTGGAAGTATAAGTCAAAACTCCTGACGAAGTATTCATCCCGATACATACTTAAGAAATTTCCCCCATTTTTTCTGAATTTTCCTGTATTTTTTACGATTTTCTGAAGAAAAAAGAAAGTAATAAAATACACATGGAATGCCAAGTGGCGGAGCCGGAGTGGGGAGCTGCAGACCTCAGCGACACGCAGCACATTCCCATGCCGCCACACGCCCATTTTTAAATTTTTTGTTATTCATTTTCAATTAAATATTCATTTAAAAATCGAATTGAAGGGGGAAAAATTCCGGAAAAAACCCTTCGGACTCGTGACGACATTTCCTTCCATGAAATACCCAGAAAAAGGCTGCGTCATATAAATATCCATACATAATTAATGTGATCGAACAAATAAGAGTCTAGGGTTTGAAAAGTGTACTAGTGTTTTCATTTGCGTCATCCAACACTAGGGTTTTTTCCCCAATTTTAATTTTCCCTCACACCAAAATCCGTTATTGTACTTTTAGTACGAAGTATTCATCCCGATACATACTTAGGAATTTTCCCCCTTTTTTCTGAATTTTCATGTATTTTTTACGATTTTCTGGAAAAAAATACACACGGAATGCCAAGTGGGGGAGCTGAGTGGGGAGTTGCAGACCAAAGGACACGCTGCTCATTCCCATGCCGCCACACGCCCCTTTTCCTTTTAATTTTAGTCTTATTTATATTTTCATTTGATAAACGCCTTTAAGACTACGGTTTAGGATTTTTTGTGGAGTGTTTAGGGTAAAAAAATTATTAAAATTCTCACAGCAATACTTTTATTTTCCCGCTCATGCATTAGGGTTTAAAATAAAAAAAAATATTCAACTTTGGAATTTCCCGCTCACGGATTGTCATGACCAAAAAAGGCGAATTCAAACTTCAAACTCCATATATGTTTTGACCAAATAATAAAATCCAATTCCTTTTCAAAATTGGAAGAAAATAATTAGGGGGTTTTGACCAAATATTTGGAAGGGTATAATTCTTCTGTTTTCTTCATTTTCAACTCTAGGCAAAGCGATGTCGATTTCTTCATCAAACAGTGAAGCAAAGAGGTGTCGGCACTACAATGCTGAGATGGTGAAGCTAATTTCCAAATCCGAAAGGAATCTGGGCAGACAGTATTGAAGTGCTTCACAACATATGTAAGTATAATCTTCCCAAACCTCGTATGTAAAACCGAATAAGCTGTATATAATAAACAGTAATCCCAAACTGAAACTGCTTCTGTATAAAAGAATATGGTCGACATTGTAATCCCAGAATGAAAAATGTAGGTTTTTTTGTTTTTTTTATACGGAGCTACAAGGTGTAGTGGCTATGAATGGGTGACAGCAGCCAACACCCCAACTGAATCTGAAATTGAAAACCAAGTGTATGTGAAGGAATTTAATGCATATGCCGAAGTAACCGTGATATCAAGGGCATTAATAAAATCCTCCTACTGTTGTTAGTTCTATCATTTCTGAATTTGGCTATTAAATTGATGAAAAAGTAAGAAATATTTTGGGTTTAAGTATATGTTTCGTAATTTTGTAATCCGAATAGCTACATATAACATGTGTTTGGAAATGTACAAATATAATTAAGCCTTCAGCATAATTAGTCAATGACAAACTTCAACATTTTGTATGCCTGCATCTTAACTTCACAATCGTGTTTGCCCTAAACAAGAAACATTACTATTTATTCGACATTTGAAAAGAATCATGCACCATTTAGGGTTCAAGTTCAGCATATTGTCAACAATATGTGTTGAGGGTTTCATACAGCTTGTATTTGAACATAATACAAAAACTAATTCTTTAATTTTAAGTGAAAAGGGGGAGTTGGATCATAAAGAAGACTTTGTTCCTTAACAAACAAGAAACCTACCTTTTCAAAACCTTACTAAAATAGAAAGGGGAAAGATGTGCTCAAGCATGCGAAGAAAGCTCTTCAAGCTTCCCTTATATTATAGAAAGGTTTGTTTTGTAACTCGTGAATATAAGGTCTGTTACCAACAAAATTTCCCACCCGGTTAAATTAACTTTTCAAGTTCATATACTACACTACACCCACCCAGTTAAAAACTTTGTAAGTTATAGTATCTCTTAATGAATCACAGCTACCAATATCCCTGCAACAACTGTACAGCGAGCTTCAACCAATAGAAAGGCATGGCATCATGGGAAATCTTGGCCAGGTCTACATTCGAGGTCAGAAACTCGCAGTATTTGAGGATGTACATCCCACAGTCGCCCCTAAAACATAGTGAAGAAGCTGTGATATTCATTGTACAACAAATCCATTTCATAAGACAATGTGGTTAGGTGGAATATTACTCACCCGCCCACTTGTTGGGGTGCATCCATGACGCGAATAACTGGCCACTCAATTTTCAGAAGTAGACCGTCGCCAATATATCCAGATTCCTTTAACAACCGGGGCAACATTTTGCCACCGACGCACGGCCTGTTGGATGGCTTGAGTTCTGCATCTACTTTTGAATTATATGCCCTTATCTCACACTCTTTTAAATCGACAACAAGTAAGATCTAGTGCTTCTGCCTTTGTAGGTTGAAGGGAAACAAACGCGATTCACAGACGACCATGATTTAGCCAACTTAGGCCCTTCGCCTCGACCATTCCTCAATAGACCCTTGTGTGCTGCCTGTCCTCCTTTCCCACATACACCTTCATTTGCTTGTAATCCAAGGTAGCACATTTCTGCATAGTGGCACACGAGTTATGCATCATAACGGATACCAAATTTGAAAATAAACAATGCTTAAGAAATAATACAGACCTGAAAAGTGGTGTCTAGTACCGTCCTGAACCTACCCAGTTGCCAAAGCTTTTGTGCCGCCTCCCGTTGCAAAAGCAAGGCCATGTCTATGTTCTACATAAAAGAGTTGTTTCCATTATTAAATCAATAAATCTCTACATAGCATGGGCATTTCGACAAAATCTCAAAGCAAAACTGATACACTATTTTCAACTCATTAAGATGCATAATTTTCACCTACAAACACTATTTTCAACACATTCACATACATAACTGATACCTACCAACACTATTTTCAACACATTAACATACATAATTGATACCTACTACAAGATGCATTGATCCTTCTGCATCCCAAATCATCTCATATTCATAGTTAAGATTCAATTTTCTCTTATGTGTTCTACTTCTAATGGTACTTATTCTTTGTTTTTCAAACTCCATTAAATCCCTAAAATGATGCCATACACTCACACCACTAGATGGGCAAAGTAGAATAACAATGACCAACACATGAAGGTTCTTGGAATTTTAAGAAAAGACAACAAGCAAGCACAATGCAAAAAAAATAGGAACAACCAACAACTGTGAATCTACACTTCAACAAATTACCACAAAAATTGCGATAAAAAGACAACCCAACTTTTGGAAAAAATAAATAATATTTAAATCGCAGAAAAAATTTAAAAATTAGTTACTATGCTTCAACAAATTACTAGAAACTAGAAAAAGACACAACAAAAAAAATAGCTGAAGCCAATTTATATTTTTGCAAACACAACTATTACAGAGACAGACTACTCTTACCCAGAAAATCAGAGGCTAAAATCCTACACCATAGATAGACTACTCTTACCCAGAAAATCAATGCCCTAAAGTCCTAAACATTATTTAAACATTAAGTGATTTAAACATTAACTGAATGCAATATAACATGCAAACTTTAATATGAATGAAAGAGAAGGAATTCAAGAGAAATTTACCTTCTCAGACGTTCAAATGAGAAATATTAGATGAGGGAGGAAGCGAAAGAGACAGAGTACACCAGGGAGTTTCTTCGACAAGAGAAATAGACAAATTTATGTCTAGTAGGTATTTTGGGTGTTTAGGGTTGATTCATAAATTGATCAATTTATTGACAAGAAATGCGCGATGACACATCGCAGAAGAAAAAGGCGTTTTTTCAAACAGCTTGACTTGACAATTGGGCTAAGGGGAACTACACCCACCCGCTTTTACCTGTAAGTTTGCTTTTTCTTTTAGCCGTTCAGATAATTTGGATGACTGGATTTTGTTCTCATATAACATTCGCACATAAGTGTTCTCACTAGATAATCGCCTCTATAGGAAGGGCGTTTATGTAGGAAGGTGGTCACTGCCCAGCCCAAATTTTTCCAAAAACACATTGTCAGCCTAGCCCAAATTTTTCCTCAAAAATATTGAATGTGTAGCTTTTCTTCTTTTGTTTTGTCTACAACAACTTCTCCTCTTCTCTGCAACAACTTTTCCTATACTTTTCTTGACATATAGACATCAACTTCTCCTCTTGCTAGCAATAACTTCTCTTTTTGATAACAATTATTCTTCTCATTCTCTCATTTTTAATTATCTTATGCATATTTAATTTAAAATTGAGTATTATAGAATTTAATTAGGAATAAATTAAAATTTAGGAATTTTTTTTATATAATTAATTAAGGCTTTGATTTTAGGAATTTTATTGAGATGTTTGATTTGTGTTGTTTTGTTTGATTGAGTGCATTGATGCTATTATGAGAATTGGTTTTTTTTGTTGTTGTTGTTGTTGATATGTTTGATTTCTCTTCATGGCAAAATCTTTCCAAATCTTCCATCACTATGCCAAAAAATGCCTTTAGCAACTGATAAAATCCATTGCCTATTACCCATAAATACCGTGGTATTCAAGGCATGTGCCTATTACTATGTAATAGGCAACGGATATTATCCGTGGCCTTTTGATAGTTACAACATCGGATATTTGGTAAAATCTGATGTGTAAATGATTTCCGTGTGCCAAAAAACTTTGACTTCTGATGTTTAAACTCAAACAACATCGTAGTTTCAAAAGGGAGGAGGCAAAAGAGGTATTATAGCATCGTGGTATCTGTTATACTGATGCGTATTATCAATTACAACATCGCAAAAACATATAGTGTTGTTGCGAATTATGTTATAGGTCATCACTTTTTTCTACTTTGCGGATGTGAAAGCCTCCAATAGTGTTGGTTGTTATATAAATGCTGATGCTACTTCTAGTTTTAGGCATTAGTGATCATAAATGTCGGTTGTTATTTTTATCTTTCAACTTCAGTCATTTTTGGAAAATTGAAGTTGTTATAAACAATAGGCATCACTTATGTAAGGAAAATGTAGGTATTTGCGTGTTTCACATCACACTTTACTTGATTACTGTCTTAGTATATCGAAAAGGCATCATTTTCAAATCGTGTTGTGTTGCCATTGCTCATAAAAAAATATATTATATAAACAATAATTTAGATATAGCCATACTTGTCTATATATATATAAGCAAAATACTTGAATGATCCATACTTGTCACATCCAAATCACAATTTTTCCAGCCCTACACCACAAATTATCCATACTTGTCTATATATAAGCAAAATACTAGCTAGAAAGACATGTAAAATGAAGGAATGTTTAGCTCAATCAAAAAGCCATTCCAGGACATGAGTTGCCAATTCTTCTCGCTCCTCATCCAATTCCATTTGGGTGTACATGTCCTTTCGTCTAGCTCTATATGAAAAGAAAAAAAAAACATGTAGAATGTAAACACGAACAATGTGTAATATGAACATAAGATATGTTGTCACTTCAAATTAACCAATATGCAAATTTATGAAATCATAATGGTGAACAAGAAAATCTAATTTGTCAACCAATCTAATTAGATTCGACCCCAAACACCAAAACAAATTAAAACTCAAATGAAAAATAAAGAATTCTTACCAAAATGTGGAGCAGTTAGTGGTCATGGGCTAGTGGCGTTGATCCTTGGCAGCAGAGGAAGAGGATTAAAAAATTAAAAAAGGAAAATTAAAATCAGAAAGGAAAAAAAATTCTGAATCATAATCAAAACAAAGCACCTGCCTCAAATGCTGTGTTCAGACCTTTCATCGACCACTTGGGCGGCACCATTTTCAGGTAGATAGATCCACACGATCAGTCGAACACCTGCTATCTGCCACGCCAATCGCGATTATCTGGCTCAGAATAACGAGCTTGGGGTTGAGGCTGCAGCTAAAGAAAAATTGAAGTAAATGACTACTATGTTGCTACTCTTACTCCTGCCTAGTATTCATTGTTTTTTTTTCGTTTTCAAATATTCATTGTTTTTCAAATAAATGAATTACATTCCTAATGGAAATAAGTACATTCAACACTTCCGAAAATAATGAGAATACACCATACACAATAATTCCATTAATCTTTTTATAATGAAAATACAGAAAGTGTTGCAAGTGGTGGACCTATGCTTAGGACTATTACATTAATATTTTCTCCTTGCTTGACTGGATTTGCCACAATCACTCAACTGAGTATTGGCTTTCCTTTGGCCAAAAGGTAATTGTAAGGTACTCTCTATATGCTAAGGTACATATCAATATAAGTCTTTGCTTTGGAGTCTCTAAACTATACGTCCTTTGGTTGAAATAAGGACTCACCTTAATTTTTATTCTATTTCTTGGTAGTATACGTATAAAACAACGTCGAATCCTTTCTGAAACAAAAACCAGAATCATATTTTCATTATCTCAAATCTAAAAAAATCTCAATTCTTTCGAACTTTCTCTTTTTGGAATGGAATTTTTACGGAATCCCCATGAATAGGATCAAACCTTATTCCATGGTATTTACATGAGATTCCTCTTTCTTCTATACAAACAGCATGCCTATAAATTGGAAACCAAACTAATTTGCATATTATCATTCATTTCAGTGGTTCTCTCAACATGGGTTTGTCAAATTGCTATTGGTTCTTGAATGAGTATGACAATATAGCAGTTAAATTTCGCATTGAAGAAACAAGTGGGAATCAATGTAGATAATCTCTTGGAGTTATTTCAGTCAATGATAAATCAAGATCACATAAGCATTCAAGAACCAATAACAATTTGATAAACCCATGTCAAAACACAGAGATATGCACCAACCAACCTAGCTATGGTTTTCAAACAGAACAGCCTATAAAACTTTAGTCCATGGCCTTAACTTTCTGTACGCTGAAAAGCCTAATAAGCAGACTAATTCATCTAAGTTAGCATACTGTTAAAATTCTTGATATTTAATGGTTAGGTCCAAGTCAGCTTGTTTAACCTCTCTTTCAAGTCTGTCACGTCACACTGTTTACACTATTGGGTAGCAGTTAAAATTAAAATCAGAAGTACACCCCACCTGTTCGACCATAAACATAGTAAGCAAGACTTTGGAACTGCCCCTGGCAAGTATATGTTTCGCAGTTAAAACTATAAAGAGTATAGATCTAAGAGATAAGCAACCAGATGGGCCAGAATTACCATTTTCATGAATGATCATTCAGTGGTTTTTTATTATCTACACCATGTAGGCAATAGAGGTGTTTACACCATATTTAACCAAGCGTGATTGAACACCAAGGTAGACATGTCTTCCTCCCTGCCAAAGGGAGATGCTCTTCCGAAGGGACAACCACCTGCCAAGCTCCGAACTGCCAAACCTAAAACATAGGAGACACGTGTCATCATCACAGCAACTTGCACAAAGTCCCACATTGGAACTTTGTGCAAACCTCCTACCTTTACTTCCTATAAATGGGAACAGAACCAAGAAAATGGTAACTGCTCTCTCACTATTACTGCTACTTTGCAATAGTCACTCACTTAGCTCGACTAAGCATCGGAGAGCCTTCTCGCCGCACTACACCGTGTCCGCTTACGATTGCTTCTCCTATCTTTGTCTTTTTGCAGCTCTACCAAGGCCCAGCCCTTCTTGCTAAAGACAACCCCTCTCTCTAAGCTGACCTCCCAAAAGGAGCATCAGCGCTTACGCCTGTCTGTGGGAATCCAAGACTTGAAACCCATATTTCTCTACTCAAAGACACTGGCCTTCACCTATCCGCCCTGCGCTTCTTCTTCACTCCACACTCACCATGCCTATCGAGGATAGCCGCGATACTCCAAATAAGAGTATCCTCAGAGGGTACCTCTCAGAGGGACCATCACAGAGGTTAACCTCCGTGCCGAGGTGGAACTCCTCCGCGCCAGCAGCTGGTCAAGATGTCCGAGAGGTGTGACCATCTTCACCTGTGAATGTCGAGCCGAACACGACTCATCGCTGGCCTGCGAAACTGAACGAAACCAGCCTGTGGCTCCCAGCAGCAGCTTACCCAGAACCTCGAGCGCACACAGCCCAACCAGCCGGAGCATTCCCACCATGGCCCCTAATCCAGCCCGGGCCCAAGAAGGGTAAGGACCTCTCCATCCGAGACGACTAAGTCACGCCTCCAGATCTCCCCGCCGAGGAACCGCCTCATGAACCAACGAAGGTCTACAGGATTGCAGTGGACTGATCTCCGACCGCCAAACGGACCCTTTTATCCCCGCACCTAAGACCCAAAGGTGACACACCTAGGCCCCCACCAAGGCCAACCCATGTGCCTACCGAGAGGGTATGGGGACCTGGACGACATTGGGAGCATGATTACTCGTAAGAGCGCGAGCCTTATCACACCAAGGAGTTCGATGGACTCTGACCCTTATCCACCCCGCCACACACACACCAGACCTCCAGAACTGAGACTCTCCTCATGCCGACCCGCAATGAGACTCTCTTTGAGAAGGTCCGACGTCTGAGAATGAGCAGCAGCCAAGAACCACCAACCACTGGGCAAAGCCACGACCGGGCCCTTTACCGAGCGCATCCCACTTCACCAGAGAAGGAGATCCAGCCCTCCGCATTGCCTTCTACACCGGCACGGAGGATCCCCTCACCCACATACATTCTTTCCAGTCTGCCATGGGGTGTAAAGGCTTAACGGACGAGGGCATGTGCCTCTTCCCATCTACCCTCCGTGGTGCAGGGCCTCAATTGGTTCTACAGCCGAGCCCCACACCATCAATACGCTTGACAATACCGGGCAGCTTTCCGACCATTTCATGATCCAGACCGACGCTTACTCGCGGACGACTGCATGCTTCGCAGTGAGGGATGAGTTCTTCGGAGTATGCAGCCGTGTTCAGCCACGAGTACGCCTGCACGCCTGAGACCGATGATCGTGCCTTCGGTGCTTTCAAGAGTGGCCTCGAGAGTCTAACTGGTACCTTTGTTCACAAAGAACCCTTGGAACACGATGTCAATTAATGAAGCAGTGCCACGACACGCCAAAGCCGAGTACTTCAACCTGCAGTGGTCTCTACCACCCCAGACATCATCTTTTCACGATCCCCAACTCGCTTCAAGACCCACCTCACTCTACCAACATTCTACTCCCGCCTAGTACCTGTGGTGCCCAAGACTCAAACGGAAGGATAACTACCAAGATACCTTCAACAATAACAAACGGGCAAGGCATAACAACCACCACTACCAAATGGGCTAACTCAAGACGGCAAAGCGATCGGCCCACTTCTTCTCACCTAAGCCTGTGTTCAAGGACTTCACCACCCCGAACACCACCTACGAATGTCCCGTGCACGAGGCACCTATAATACCCAAGCCTCCTCCCGCGACCAGCAAAGAAGCCCATGCCCAACACGAGTGTCTTCTGTCGCTTACCGCCTCGTGGACACGACACAATCTTGTGTTGCCCTGCGCAACATCATCGAAGGACTTATTCGCGATGGGAAACTGGACAAGTATGTGAGCAATCTCCAACCCCCACCTAACCCTCACCAACGCCAGATCAACATGATCTCAACTATCAGTGGTGGTCCCACCCTGGGCCGAACCTCCAACAACTCCATCAAACATTATGTCCGCCTACCTATGCACTAGGTCTTCGGGCCACTGAGCAGGACGCTTGTCAAGACCCACAAATCAGCCGGGCTCCCATTACCTTCTGTGAGGAGGAGGAGCGCGGTGTTATCCTCCCCACGACGATCCACTCATTATCCGCACCGACATTTCTAACTTTGATGTGGGGCGATCCTCGTGGACACCGCAGCTCGGTGCTGTGATGTTTGCCGAGGCCTTCAACGAGCCTGTGTCCCATCTCATTCGCCGATCAAGCATCACACCCTAGTGAGCTTCCTGAGGTGGTCCAGCCCATTGGAAGCATTCATCTCCCATTTCTATCCGATCGGCACCCCAACGGAGGACAATCACCACTCCTTCCTCATTATCGACTGCCCCATACAGCCTACAATGTCATCCTCGGCCGCCCGCCATGGCCCAAATGAAGGTATTCATATCCACCCATATGTCAGCGCTAAGTTTCTACACCATATGGCATGCACGGCGTGAAGACCAACTTGGCGCCTGGTCGCACGCCGCGCGGTGTCCACTAACCGCCAACATCGGGCGAGGCCCTCGCAAGAACTGTGCCCCAACACGGCTCTGCCGCACCGAGCGGCCAGAGGACCCTAGGGAGGAATTACCCACACAGCCGAACCTGGAAGATCTTGAGCTGGTTACTTTGATGAAATATCCCTGACCGCAGTCGATTGGCACCTCTCTCTCACAGAGCTTCGCTCGATCTTGCTTTCCTTCGCTTTAATTCCGAGGTCTTCGCTGGTCGTACAATGACATGCCCGCATATCACCCGAGATCATATCCCACCGCCCAAGATTAATCCCGCTGCTCGACCCGCTCGCAGAAGCCGCGGCTTATGACCTAGAACGATACGAGGCCATGAGGGCAGAGGGACAAGCTAACTAGCATTGATTTATCAAGGAGGTGGACTATCCCACCGGGCCGCCAATGTGGTGATGGTCCGAAGGGTACGGCGGTCTGGCGATGTGTGTCGACTACACCAACCTCAATCGAGCCCGCCTAAAGGATAGCTTCCTCACCCCCGATCGACTAGCTTAGTTGATGCCACAAATTGCCACGCTCTTTCTCATGGATGCTTACTTGGGGTACAACCAGATTTTCATGCATCCCGAGGACCGCACATACCTCCTTCATCACGATCGTGGCCTTTACTGCTATAAGGTCATGCCCTTCGCCTCAAGAATGCCGGGCCACATATCACGCCTGTGAACGGCATCTTCGCTCCCGATTGGCAACACCATGGAGGTTTATGTCGATGACATGCTCGCCAAAGTCGACTACATCGACCAGACATCCCCAACCTCTCACCATGTTCACCATTTTGAAGCAATACAGATGAGGCTCAACCCCACCAAGTGTGCATTTGGGGTGGCTTCAGGCAAATTCTTTGGCTTCATGATCACCTGTAGGGTATTGAGGCCAACCTGTAAAAGATCAAGGCTATATTAGACATGGCCATACCCAAGACGATCAAGGACATCCGTAGCCTTACTGTATGAAGCCGCGCCCGACCTGATTCATCTCAAAGCCACCGATCACGCAAGGCCCCTTCTTCAAGGCACTTATGCAGTAAGCGGAGTATTACCTGACTGCCGAGGCGAAAGCTTTCAACGAGCCGAAGCGATATGGCCAGCCCCCATTGTCAACACCGAGCCCGGGCACACCTCATGATCTATCTCTCCGCCTTGCCATGCTGGGCCGTTCTCAGGCTCATCCAGACTAAGAACGGGCCGAGCACCCAGCACAGCAAAGCGCTACAGACGCCGAAGCTCGATACCCGCACATCGAGAAATTGGCATTCGCTCGGTGGTTTCGCCCGCGCCCGAGGCCGCATTTCGTGCTCATACCATTCATGTCTTAACCAATCAACCACTTTAGTATTGGTATTTGAGACTTCGGGAGGCTATTGGTGGCCATGAGCTTATGACTGATATCCACTAAACTCCCGCCAACCACGAAGGGCCTGCCGTATCGACTTTATATCCGACCATCAATCCCCACGCCGTGGGCTACCATTCGCATCACGATGGAGCCCACTCCCACCCCGAGCCAGTCCACGCGCGCAAGAATAAGAGACTCAGATGTAACACACAACCTTATGGACTTTGTATGTGGATGGCTCTTCCAACGCCTGTGATGCGAGTCGCCTTGTTCTCATCTCCCGCATAAGGTTGCCCCGAGTACGCCTCTTCGCCTAATTCCACGCCCCAACAATGAGGCCGACACGGCACTCTTAGCCGCCTCCCACAGCAAGGAGATGGGCGCCACAAATTCAGAGCCGAACGACTACACCTGCCGCACCAAGTCAACCAGACTTCATCGCCAAAGACGTGTCCATGATGTACCTACCTCCAACATACACGCCATCCGCTTGTAACCTTCAATGCTTATCTCATAAGCCGATACTACGAGAATAGCCATGCCGATGCTCCTAGCTAGACTAGCCTCACTTCCATTGAGCAGGTCTTGGCCGCATATCCACATGGAAATCTTGATCAGCCAAGCACACTGACACCACTCATCCACCGATCATCACACCAACATGGATGGACCCCATCCTCCGCTTTTTGCGTGCAGACCAGACGCCACTGGCCGACCACAGGCGCTGGCGAGCCCGCTATCGCTCCCGCCTGATACCCTCATTAATGGCGCTCAGATAAGCGCCGGATTCAGCTTACCCTACCTTTGCTTGACCTCGTGAGGAAGGCCACTATGTCCTCCGGAAATTCACGAAGGCATTTGTGGAATCATTCAGCGCCGCCTTTGCGCATAAGGCCATTAGGCAAGGATACTTCCGCCTCACTTCACACCGATGCCAAGCCTTCACCCGGCGCGACAAGTGTCAGCGTTTGCCAATATCCCCAGCTCCCAATCAACCTTTAATACCATGGTCACCTGGCTATTCGCCAAAGGGGGACTTGACTCATTGGACCTATGCCCAGGGCAAAGGCTGTGCAAGCACGCACTGCAAGGGGCCGACTACTACTAATGGGCTAAAGCCGAGGCTCGCCACCATCATCGCGCTCGATTGAGACGCTCGCTTGGCAAAATATCGTGTCGCTCGGCATCCCAACGCCATCGTCACCGACAACGGCCGGCAATTGACAACGCAAAATTTAGGCGCTTTGTTCCAATCTCAAGATAAATCTTTGCTTCGCTTTCAAAGCCCATCCTCACCCAATGGCCGTGGCCGTGAACAAAATTATCAAGAAAACTCAAGACCAAGCTTGACAAAGCCAAGGTTGCTTGGCCGAGCTACCCAGAGGTTCTGGGCTTACTGCACCACCTTTCGTGACTTCAACCGAGAGACACCATTTTCCTTTCCTTTGGTACCGAAGCAGTGGCACCAGTAGAGATTGGCCAGCCCACATACCGAACCTCCACTTACGAGGCCGAGGCTAATGACGAGCAGCTGGCCCTCAACCTCGACTTCATCGATGAGCTTCGTGAGTACCCAACATGCGCACGTCGATACAAGCAGCTGTGCCAAGTACTACAACCTGCAGTTAAACCCCGCGCTTTACAACTCGGGACTGGCCGTGCGCAAGGTTTCCTTGGCCACTAAGAATCCTAATGAGGGTACACTGGGCCCTACGTGGGAAGGTCCGTATGAGATCACCAAGGTTTGCCGCCCCGGGACTTATCAGCTTCGGGATCCCAAGGGCAAAACGTTGCCTCACCCTTGGAACGCCGACCATCTCAAGTACTACTACAAGTAAACATACCTAGACCCTAGGACATTATGTTTTCTTATACCTCGGTCTCGAGCCTTGACTCAGGCCCACTAGTGTACTTTCGGCCTTTCGGCACCTATCTAATAGAAATACCCAACTGGGCCCCATTTCTACTTCAGAACTTGGCAGAGTGCTTAAAATCAAAAGGTACCAAGCTATCATAAAAATCAAAATAGCCCTGCCTTAGGGCAGGGAAATATCCATACATGTCAAAAGACTACGTCTAAAATAACAAGGTACAACATAGCAAAAATACAAGCAAGCCCTCAGGCATCGCATGGTCGCCCGCCTCCCTCCCGTGCCGTGATCCACGGCCGACTCTCCGCTTAGCATCGGCACCTTCCCGCATCTCAGCCTCCAAGGACTCGGCCCGGCAGATGGCGTGGCTGCAAATAATGACTTGACCGAAGGAATGGAGGAGGAACACCACTAGTGTCAAAGTTTATATCCAACCGATTAAACCTCGCCACCGCCCCACCCATACTCGCTTCCGACCATCGTGATCCAAAGACAAGGCTCTTGAACCGTCTCGAGCCTCGACATTTCTCCACACTGGTGACGAGCCATGCTCACTCCCTGGCCCTCTCTCCTCTCGGACTGAGCCTAGCCTCCTCCACAACCTCCAGCCCCGAAGTCGCTCTTCAGCCTCCCGCTCCAACCTCCCACCTTCACCGGGCAGACATTCCTCTCTCGGATGGCAGCTGGCCTTCTGATAGAAATTTGGCTGTCTTTGAATGGCGCCAGCCAAGTCCACCTCCCTCTCGCCTGCTAGGTAAGGTACATATCCTCAAAGGCCTGCAAAAGGTGTGATCATAAGCATATCTAATTGCAACCGATTAGAGTCAAAGGCACAAGAACACTTACACAACGGCGAGAGCACCGCTCTGATCCGACGGAGAAGTCTGGCCTTGGTCCGAGCGAGCCCCCGATCAATCTTTCCCGGCCAGAAGGTTGACAAGAGGCACTTCTGGCGATGCATGGCAGGGTTACCTCTTCGCTCCTCCCGGACGCAACCGAGGCAAAGTCTACATCCTCGCACTGCAGGAATAGCCTCCATCTCGAGCAGGCAAAGGTGGATCTAGGTCAAATGGCAAGACGTCCCACCCATGACATCATGAATCGAGACTCAAGTCCCCTCCGCTTTTCCTCCGCCTCCGCCAACCGCCATCCTCCTCCGACTGGGCCGCTTCAGCCACTCGCCGGCTCCTTCTGCAGTGATCGGGCGCCCTTTGCTCGCTTTGGCCCTATTGGTCCTATCCTCTCTCTCTCGCAACTTCGCTGTTTCTCCTCCTCATCCACTATCACCTTCTTGACGCTCCACCACGGTCACCACTTCTTCGGCACTCAACACTGGAAAAGCAACACCAGGCTACGTGTGAAGCTATACAACATCATACATAACTGGGAGTGTTAATACTTACTTCCTTGAAGCAACCCCGATCGAAGGGAAGGGTCAATATTCTTCAGCTCACGCCCTCGGGCACCTGTCTCTCACCACTTATCTCTTCCTCCTCCTCCTAGACACTCGCCTACACTTCATGTAGAATCTGACATGGACAAAGGTTAGTTCTCACAAGCCTCGCATAACAATACATATTCATACCAACACATTTAAACACAAAGACATGAGTGATGACCCAAGACCTATAGATTGAAAATGGGTAGGCACATGTTTGTCGGCTACCGTCCCGTGCCAAGACTTAATCACCAATGGCAAAGAACCATCGGTTTCGCCACGCCTTCGCGATTTATGGTGGCTGCCCTATAAAATATCCTCCTTCGCTTTCAGCTGGACTCGCACTCACCAAAATTGCCCTGCTGTTCGGACACCGAGTACAGATGCATGAATCGTCGGCTGTGGGCTCCTGCTTCGCCAACCACTATGCTATACACCTGCGCAAGATACACCGTGGTTAAGAGATCGCCCAAAGGCAGCCCAACCTGAAAGCATCATTTTCACCTAAGGATGCAATGGTAACCACCCATATTTATACATCGAGAACACCATAACACAACCCTGGAGGGTACCTAGCGCCAGGTATGCAACCTCAACCCCACACAATCAGTACCGATAGTCCTTTCAATGACTCTAGATCATACAAACTCATCATATTTTTCTGTAGTGGCACCCCCATCAGACACCCACACAGATGCCACTACCACAAGACACACCTCGACGGCCCAGCCGCCCACTTCCACTAGCCTCGTGCTTGGGTTATCCCAAGACTGCTTGCAAGCTTCTAGGCCACATAGTTTTTGCATCTCCCTATAAGCTTCCCGTAACTCCTCAACGCTCTTCTCCTCCAACCCTATTTCCTTCACTATCGCCCTTCCACTACATTTTCGACTCAAGATTTCCCACCAGCATCCAAGTCCTCAAGGCTCTCACTCTCCAACTCTTCCCCACTGAAAGCATGGGGACTTCGGAGCTTTGACTTTCTCTTTCAGAATGATCAGACATCTACAAACACAAAAAGGGAAACTAAGGGGCATGCGAAGATTGAAAACAGGAGCCTAGGCATGTTCTTAGTATGTTCATGACACTTCATCTACGTTCATATCACATTCATGCAAAACTCAAACAAAAGAGGCATTTCAATCTAGAAGGGGAGAATAAGCACAAGGCATACCTTGTTATCTCCACCGTCCACGGTTGCCGGAAATCGCTCTCGCCCTAAAGCACCTTTCCCGCCTCGCCGGAAATCGCCCGCCTACTAGATCTTATCGAAACGCCTCTTCATTTAAAATCTTTCGAAAAAATCTCAAGTGCTCACTCCTTCAGCCCTCCTCACCCTTTTAAAGGCATATGAAGGACCCTTCGATTCTTGCTCCAAGCAATAACTCATCGTACTGGGACGCGATTTCCACGCCAGACGTTACTTCACCTTCTTCTGAAGGAATGATGACGCCACACCTTCCTCTCGGCAGCCCTTCCGGCGTGAAGGATCCTCGCGACACGCGGTGACGCCACACCTTCTTCTAAGGCATGATGACGCTACACTTTCTTCGGCAGCTCCTTCCGAAGCGCAGGAGCCCTCGCGACACGCGGTGACGCCACACCTTCCTTCGAAGGCATGATGACGTCACACCTTCCTTCGCCGCAGCCCCTTCCAAGCGCAAGGACCTCGCGACACGCGGTGACATCACACCTTCCTTCTAAGGCATGATGACGCCACACCTTCCTCTCGCAGCCTTCCGGCGCAAGGCGACTCCTCGCGACACGCCGGTGACGCCACACCTTCCCGGAAGGCATGATGACGTCACACCTTCCTTCCTGGCGATCCTTCCGGCGCGGAAGCGACCTCGCGACACGCGGGTGACGCCACACCTTCCTCGAAGGCATGATGACGCCACACCTTCCTTCGGCAGATCCCTTCCGCTGCGGAAGGACCGCGACACGCCGGCGACGCCACACCTTCCCTTCGGAAGGCATGATGACGCCACCCCTTCCTTCGGCGCCTCCTTCCGCTTGGAAGCGACCTTCGCGGTGACGCCACATTCCTCTAAGGCATGCGATGACGCCACACCTTCTCGCAGCCCTTCCGGCGCGCAGGACCTCGCGACACGCCGTGACGCACACCTTCTCTCGGAAGGCATGATGACGCTGTTCACACCTTCCTTCTCGCAGCTCCTCCGGCGCAGGGACCCTGGACGCGACACGCCAGTGACGCCACACCTTCCCTTCGAAGGCATGATGACGCCACACCTTCCTTCGGCAGCTCCTTCCGGCGCAGCGACCTCGCAACACGCGTGACGCCACACCTTCCTTCGAAGGCATGATGACATCACACCTTCCTTCCAAGGCCCTTCCAAGCGCGGAAGGACCTCGCAACACGCGTGACGCCACACCTTCCTTCGGGCATCATGACGCCACACCTTCCTTCGCAGTTCCTCCAAGCGTGGAAGGACCTCGCACGCGGTGACGCCACATCTTCTTCCTGGCGCATGATGACGCCACACCTTCCCTTCAAGGCTCCTTCCGCGCGCGAAGGACACTCGCCGCGTGACGCCACGCCTTCGGAAGGCATGATGCCGCCACACCTTCCCTTCTAAGGCTCCTTTCCAAGCTTGGAAGGATGCTCGCGATGACGCCACACCTTCCTTCTGGGTACCCGTGACGCCATACCTACCTTCGGTGCCACCTTCGCACCCTGCGACCGTAAAAAAAAAAAAGAGGTGTCTTCTAGTTTTCAAACTTTGGGGACTAGGGACTACCGGCACCCGCCACGCTGACACGCTTGGTTGAAATACATTCTTCACAAGTTCCCAAACCAGAAGCCACTTCTTGATTGACAACTTGGGGGACTACTGTTTACACCATAATTAACCAAGCGTGATTGAACACCAAGGTAGACATGTCTTCCTCCCTGCCAAAGGGAGATGCTCTTCCGAAGGGACAACCACCTGCCGAAGCTCCGAACTGCCAAACCTAAAACACAGGAGACACGTGTCATCATCACAGCAACTTGCACAAAGTCCCACATCGGAACTTTGTGCAAACCTCCTACCTTTACTTCCCTATAAATGGGAACAGTAACCAAGAAAATGGTAACTGCTCTCTCTCACTATTACCGCTACTTTGCAATAGTCACTCACTTAATCGACTCAAGCATCGGAGAGCTTTCGCCGGCACTGCATCGTGTCCGCTTACGATTGCTCCTATCTTTGTCTTTGCAGGCTAGCCCCCTACCGAAGGCCTAGGCCCTTCTCTTGCTAAAGACAACCCCCTCTCTCTAAGTTGACTCTCCCCGAAAAGGAGCATCAACAAGAGGATTCTAAAAAGTCCAAAAATAAGAACATTTAGGCAGATATCTCCAATGGCATTGACCAAAAGTCTCAAAGGGTTTGCATATGACTTCATATAAATTGGACACCACATGTAATTAGTGAAATTCAATATTTACAAGATCTTGCTGAAAACCTTTAGCTATACTTTCCATTCTCAAAAACAAGAGGAAGCTGTATTCAGATTTCACATGATTTTTATCAAAACGCTGATGACTAACAAAGCCATTACTATCTTAATTTCATAAATAGAAATCTTTGATGCTAACAAGAGCTCAGGATATACATACCTTGCTTGCTAGAGTAAATATACCCAAGAGGAAAAGATATGAATCTTTCACAATCATCAGTTAAAGTTTTCATTTCAAAAGAAAACCAAATTGATCCTGTAAAGAAATCAGTACTCATTATATGCATGTTTGTAGAGTACTCAAAGCTTAAACATAATCATGATTGAAAGTTATATGTGTATGATGAAGGCTTAAATGTGGACTGTTACTGAGAACACAATATAACAAGAAAAACACAAAGTCTTTGACTAGTGCAAAGAAATATACAAAGCAACAGTCAAGCAAATAACAGTGCAGTCAAGTAAATTTTGGTAAATCAAAGCTTATTCGTGTTTGCTTTGAGAAACAAATCTTTTGTTTTTTTTCAACAAGAGGAACGAAAAATCAAAGTAATAGTCAAAGCAAATTTGGGTAGACTAAACATTAAAGTTAATTTTTGTTTTCTTTTAGAAACAGACATAGTCCAAACCATCAAGACCCCACCCCAGCTTGGAGACACTGTAAAATTCCTAGAAAAAAAAATTAACAATGATTTCTCCACCCACATAATTAAACCCTTACACTGAGAAGCCAGAGAATTTCAAATGTGAATTTGCAAACAAGGGGAGAGAGAGAGAGAGAGAGAGATTATCAAAATCATTTACAGCTTCAACTAACTGCTAGCTCTATTACGTTTCAATTATATACATAAAACCCCAGAAAAACTAATATGGCCCCATCAAAAGATTTATTCATCTATGAATTCAGCTCAAGTTTTATGGTCCTTGAAACAAGAACTCAACACCACAAATTGAGTAGAACTATTATGCAATATAAACAAATCTCATGCTCCCATTTTCCAGAGCACAATTCTTATATGCTAATTCAACCCCATGACAGAAACCCAATAATTCTTTTTTTATTCTTAATTATATATCACATGCACCAGCTCAAAATGTAGATTAATAAGAATTGATAAAGCACTCTGATTGAGCATCCTCTAATCTGTACTACTAGCTACTGCCGAAATAACATACGCCCTAAAATCTCTAAAAAAAGAACCCAGATCAACAATATATCCAAGTTTGCTACAGAATTTACATGTCAACAAACTTAGGACAAACCCAGTGTTGCTTGTCAGAAAACAAATAAAAAACAAAGTTTTTAAACCCAAGTCTAATATATGCTCTATTTGAAAGCACATATCTTTTTGGAATCCTAGAAAAGAAAAGAAGCCCTGATCAACATAATGCATAAAATATAGAATCTCATTCTCTTTTCTTTATCACGGCTTTCTCAGCTAGCAAACAAAAAAATCATACGTTCAAAACTAAGAAAGAGAAACAAAAATAAAGCACAATAAATAAATAAAATCTGTGAACTTATTGGCATTTTTCTCTCCACCAGTTGTAGAACAAACCCAAGAAATTAATGTCAGAGGACAATCTTTTGGAGCAAATTCAAGTGCTGCAACCAAACCCACCACAAAAATATCACAACCCCAAAAGCTCCTCCACGAAACCCCCAACGACTCACCAAGACAAAAATTATTTTAGAGAGAGAAGGGAAGAGTTCCTAGACGGTTTATCAACCATTGATGGACGCTACCCGACTAGAAGCACAATCAATCCAAAGGTAATGTTTGTTATCATACACAATCCATTGAGTCGCAGTTTCTCATCAACTAACACTTCCAAAAACCAAGACACATCCTAAGAGCATCTCCAAGGGAGATGTCAAATACCAAACGTCAAATTTAAACTTGATGGCTGATGTGGCAATTTGACATCTTACACAGCTTTACACTTCACCCGATATGCCAAATTAAATTATTATTTTATTACATTTTAGTGTTGATTCATTTTTAATTAAAAAGAATAGAAAAGAAAAAATAATAAAATATTCATTTGACATCTTGCTTTTGAGATGTCAAAAATAACATCTCAACCTCCAGTCCTTCATTCCACATCAGCTTTGACACATCGGTTGAAATGATGTGAGATGTTATTTATAACTGTTAAATGTTTATGTGGCACGTTTGACACATCAGTTGGAGATGCTCTAAACTAGTATAACAATACATTGCATCAGGTCCACGCAATCCAAACAAACCAAATACCTAACAATTTCAAAACTTTTCCAATTTCAAGAAAACCCAGAAAAGAAATCAAAACACCCACCTCAAAAAGCTCGAGAACACAATGGAAACAGTCACATGATGGTATAATTCCCACTTGGGTCATGAATCATGATCATTTGAGAGCAGAGCCCCATAAGGCGATTCTTGGTCATCCATAACAAGGTCCTCCGTACCCCTAAACAGGGTGTGCAAGGACCCCAATCACCACTGAAATGACTGTTGGAATTTTAAAAAGATTCTAAAATTTAACCGTTTTGATTTATTTAATTATTTTGGCTATTTTATTTTATTTATTAATATTCAGGTTTTATTTCTATATTGAATGCTTTAATTTTCTGGTTGATGAAGGGTACATGTTCTTAGATGCCTATAAAAGGTCACTCCTCCTTCACATTTGAAAAACACAATACACCATCAGAATATCACATACCACAATTTGATTCTCTCCTCTTCTACTTTTTATACTCTCTCTACTTATATTATTATTTTGGCATTGGTTCTGTGACTTAGATACCTATATCTGTCTATGTACGTACTCATAGCAGATCTTGAGTTTGTGTACAAGGGGTCATATCTTATACCGCGAGATAAGTGCTACCAATTAATACTCTATCTTAACATCATCAACGTCTAAAATATTGTCTTTCTCTCACATTTGGTAAGATTTCATTCTAATGTTCTTCTTATTACAATTCTGATCTTGTCATTCTGTTGATCTACCGTCGTAGGCTACAAAAAACCCAGAAATAAATCTTAAAAAGAAAGAAAAATTAAGACGTCAATTTACAGATAAGGTCTCACGTATAAATTAAATAAATACGACGGTATTTTTGAGTTCACGACGTGGTAAAAAATATTATACGTCATTAATTGAACAAATCGACGTGGTTAGTACAACTTACCCGGACAGTAGAGTAATAGATACAGTCGTAGTACACTTTGAATAAAAAATCGCTAAATTTATTTTGACCGTCGTGGTAGGTTCATTAATACGACGTCGTTTTGTAGTATACCGACGTGGATTCCTTTGAAATTATACGACGCAGACTTAGAAAATATGGTCGTGTTTATTTAAGAGTAAAAACGGAGGCTATTGTTGAAAACTGTTGTTTTTACTTTTTACGTTGGTGGCTTCATAGCTAGTGTCGTTGTTTTTGGGCTCAAAGTATAACTCTGAAGAAAACCTTTTCAATAAGACAACGTTTTTTCAATTTGGTGCGTCGCTTTTTAAAAACATCTATGGGAATTTCCATTTTTTGGGTGTTTACACTACTACATTTTACACTTTGCGCAACGAAGAGAATTTCATCTCGCAAAATACATTGTAGTTCCACAAATTTCAGCGCAACAAAAACTTCGTCGCACAGAATCCGTCGCGCAAAGATCGTGAAGAAAGACTTTGCGAAACGAAAAACATTGGTTGGTCACAGAAAGTTTTGCGCGATTTAAAACATTGGTCGCACAAAGGTTTGAGTGACAAAAACATTGGTCGCGCAAAGTCTTTAAAAAGATTTAAATAAAAAATTCAAGTGTCCCATTTTTGGTACCCGCCCAAATTTTTAGAGTTTTGCGTGATGAAATACTTTTTGTGTTTTAAATTTTTTTAATTAAAATAAACTAATTTAATAGTTTTTTACTTTTTGTTTTATTATTTCTTTAATATTAATTTTTTAATTTTTTATTTTTTAAATTAATTTAATTGTATGATTTTTTTAATTACTTTAATTTGAAATGAGATTAATTTAATTATATTAATTTATTCAAATTTTTACTTTTAAAATTTAATTTAATTGTATGATTTTTTAATTACTTTAATTTAAATTGATATATTCAAAATAAAATTACAGATGAAAAATAGTGATCAAATTATCCAATAAATATATATATATATAATATTCAAAATGTACACATAAATTAACAAAGTGCAATAATAAATTTCTAATACAAGCGTATTGTGGTGGTAGTGGCGGAGGATTACATGGGGGTTTCACTAAAATACCCAAAATGGGGGCTGAAATTATAAAAAAACCCAACATCCAAAACACTTTATAAACACACCCAAAGCCCATTATTACACACACTCAAAACCCATTTATAAACACACCCAAAAAATATACAATTGTTGATTTTGGGGTTGATTTTGGGTGTGTTTCTATGTTTAAATAGTGTTTGGGTTTTTTTATAAATACATGTCTAGGATTGGGTTTATTTATAAATTTGTAATATTTTAATAGCTTCCTAATCCTCAACTTTAGCCGCAAAGTCTAGATGATTCCCTACAAAAAAAATAAATATAGTCAAATAACAACAACAACAAAAAAGGCATAATCTCCCCTAAAATTGTTATACCACAAATCCAACCCAAACCCCAAATCCCACATAAACTCAAAACTAACTCCAAAAACACATATTAATGAAAAAAAATTTAAATTTAGAGAGAATATACCTTTTGGCAAGATTGAGAGTGAGTGAGAATGAGAGGGAGAAGTGAGTGTGAGAGAATTAGAGAAGATAGTGATAGAGAGATGAGAGAGTGAGTTAGAGTGAGAGGTAGTGAAAAGAGAGATGAGAGAGTGAGAGATAGTGAAGAGAGAGATGATAGATTAAGTGAGAGGAGTGAGTGTGAGAGAAATGGTGGGATTTGGGGAGAGGGAAAGAGAGAGGAGATGTAAGAGTAGAGAAAGACAATGAGAAAATGGTGGAGGAGTTATTTTGGTTTTAAAAACCGTATCACTTTGTGCGACGAAAAATATTGTTGGTCACGCAAAGTTTTGCGCAACGAAACATATTGATTGCGCAAAGTTTTGAGCGACAAAGATTGGAATATTGGTCACGCAAAGTCTAAAAAAAATTAAAAAATAACAAATAAAAATTCCGCGTCCCATTTTTGGTACTACCAATTTTTGAGCGAAAAATATATATTGGTCACGCAAAGTTTTGAGTGACAAAAATATTGGTCGCGCAGCAAAGTCTAAATTTTTTTTTAAATCCCACGTCCCAATTTTGGTACTACGCCCAAATTTTTAGAGTTTTGCGATGAATGCTGGTCGTGCAAACTTTGAGAGAAAAAATTGGTTCGTAGCACAATATTTATAAAAATAATTGTTATGAATAATAAAAAATAAAATTATTTTATTTTATGATTTAAAATATAAATAAGGTCAAAGCTACTTAATAAATATATATACTATTCAATTTCTTAAGTGTTATACATACTAAATAAATAAATTTAAAGCTACATAATAAATAAATAAATATATAAATATACACACACCATTCAACGATCCAACTGTCAGACTTTTTTGTATATACTTCAAGATTATCTACCCCAAAAATCGCAAAAAACAAACATTCAGAGATCCAGTAACGGGACAAAAAATTTCGATGGTTATAAATGAAAAATCACGATTTAACGGTTATTTTAACTCTGATTTTGATGATTTTTTTACAGCTACACTCCTTGACCCTATGTGAATACAATGACTGAATTTGATCTTCAATTTAAAATATTTACACTAGTGGATACTACAAAATCTTATGTTATATTTAACGAAAGTATAAATAAACTCTTAATTGTTAGTGAATATATTATTTTGATGGCATACGCATTCTACGAAGCTAGTTTCAACGATCCAACCGTCAAACTTGTTTGTTTATACTTCGAGATCATATACGCCAAAAATTGAAAAAAATAAACATTCAGAGATCAAGTAACGAGACAAAACTTTTCGACGGTTATAAATGAAAAATCATGATTTAACGGTTGATTTAACTCCGATTTTGATGAGTTTTTACAGGTACACTCCTTGACCCTATATGAATACAATGACTGAATTTGATCTTCAATTTTAAATATTTACACTAGTGGATACCACAAAATCTTATGTTATATTTAAAGAAAGTATAAATAAACTCTTAGTTGTTAGTGAATATATTGTTTTGATGGCATACACATTCTACGAAACTAGTTTTAATGATCCAACTGTCAAACTTGTTTGTTTATACTTCGAGATCATATACACCAAAAATCGGAAAATTTAAACATTCAGAGATCAAGTAACGGGACAAAACTTTTCGACGGTTATAAATGAAAAATCATGATTTAATGGTTATTTTAACTCCGATTTTGATGATTTTTTACAGGTACACTCCTTGACCCTATATGAATACAATGACTGAATTTGATCTTCAACTTAAAATATTTACACTAGTGGATACCACAAAATCTTATGTTATATTTAATGAAAGTATAAATAAACTCTAAATTGTTAGTGAATATATTGTTTTGATGGCATATGCATTCAACAAAACTAGTTTCAACGATCCAACCGTCAAACTTGTTTGTTTATACTTCGAGATCATATACGCCAAAAATCAGAAAAAATAAACATTCAGATATCAAGTAATGGGACAAAATTTTTAGACAGTTATGAATGAAAAATCACAATTTAACAGTTATTTTAACTCCGATTTTGATGATTTTTTACAGCTACACTCCTTGACCCTATATGAATACAATGAACTAATTCGATTGTCAATTTAAAATATATATTTTCTAACAAAAACCCAATTCGAACAACAATAATATATTTTTCTAACAAAAATCTGATCCGATCTAAAATAATAAATTTAAAGCTACTTAATAAATATATATACCGTTTAATTTCTTAAGTGTTATGCATACAAAATAAAAAACAAAAATAAATTAGTTTAGGCGACGAAATGTTTGGATTACGTCATGCAAAGATTTTTAAAAATAAATTTTTATTTTATTTATTTTTATAAGGACTTTGCGCGACGAAGTTTATTTTTTCGTCGCGCAAAGTCACTTTGAGCGACGATGTATTGTCGTCGAGCAAAAGTTTGTCGTGCAAAGTGACTTTGCGCGACGAATTATTTTTCGTTGTGCAAAATTTGAGCGACGAAGTTTTGAGTTTTGTCGCGCAAAGTGACTTTGAGCGACGAATAGTTTTTCGTCACTCAAAATTTGGTCGCACAAGGGTTTTTTTTCACTAGTGTTAAGTTATTCATCCATGACGGTTTTTAGATCTACCGTCGTTGTTTTCTGGTCGTCTTTTTCACTTTTTGTAGTAGTGATATCCAAAACAAAAATAGGTAATGTATCATATGCTAATTACTAAAGTTTTTTGTCAATATGCACTAATTTTTCTTAGAAAGTTTTAGAAAATATGAAACATTTCCATTGTGAACCAGCTATAGTTATTTTCAATCTAGAAATAATTGCATTTTGTACCACAAAAGTGACAAATGGGTCAGCATTTTATTCATATATGTATGTTTTACCTTCATCTATTATATAACATATTTGTTTTCATTTAATATTTTGTCACTGTGCTAAACATAAAACTGCTAGGATTTCATTTAGAAAAATTATTTCAAGCTGTTAAATTTAGCTGATTTTGGTTTGATTGAATTACACTTTGCATCTTATCACAAAATAACGTACATGAGATTCACGACATTATCAAGTTATTATGTCTTTTTTTTTTGTCACTATGGGATTTGAAGGTAAATTCTAGTGCTCAAAATACGTTAGTCCCATAGATACACCTCATACTTTATGGTTTCCTATCTCTCTTAGTCTTGGTAGGTTTGTATTTGTAGAGACTTGTCAAGTTTTGTTGATGATCATAAGATATGAGTCTCTGGCGGTCATAAGGTCATAGAAGCCCTAGGCAAACCATAAAAATGTGGTCCTCAACCTTCTATGTACATTCAATAGCAGGTCCATGAATTTTTATAGGGGTGGGCTATTTTATTTTTTGGGAGATCTATTATAGCTGTTGTTCCAACCATGGTGGTTAAGAGCATCAATGCGTAGACAAACAGATAAATGTAGAAAAAGATAGAAACGCAGGAAAAAAAAAGAAGAGAAACAGAGAAAAAAAGTAGGAAAGAAAGAGAGAAAAGAGAAAGAAGTAAGAGAAAGAAGAGAGAGAGAGAGAGAGAGAGTGTGTGTGTGTGTGTTTGTGAGGAAAAATTGACAGCTACGAACCAAGGAAGCTGTCAAAGCCATGCTTGAGTCTGGTTTGTTGATGGCTCTCGAAAGTTGCATCACACATGCTCCAAAGTCAATCAAACCATTGGGAGTATATTTGATTTACAGAGAGGAATGGGCTAATATTTGATTTCTCTAGATTGGGCTCGTAAAATCAGCATTGGGCCGGAGCCCACTCCAACTCAAATATGGATCCGCATGTGTACCTTCATTCGATTTATTTGTAACATTTAAATAGAAAAAATAAAAAAGAACAGACAATATAATAATCCACAATGGAGGCAAACGACATTTGATACATTCTCAAATGAATTTAGTACCAAGAGCAAAAACAGATGAATATCACAGATAACAATGGAGTAACCAAATTGAAGTATATCTATTAAAATCCTATACTCCCTGTTGTAAACAAGTATTTAGAAGCACAATCAATCCAAAGGTAATGTTTGTTATCATACACAATCCATTGAGTTGCAGTTTCTCATCAACTAACACTTCCAAAACAAGGTCCTCCATGCCCACTTGGGTCATGAATCATGATCTGATGATCATCCAAAGGTAATGTTTGTTATCATAATTCCCACTTGGGTCATCCATAACACGGTCCTCCGTGCCCCTAAACACCACGTGCAAGAGGACCAAGGTGTAGTTGGAGCGGAAATGGGTCAAGTTCTGGGCCAGTCGGGTCGTGGCCTCGGAGATATTGGAGGGGAGGCTGAGTGCGGTCGGCTCCAGGAGTTTCCCCCACGACCAAAGCGTGGCAATCGCTGATTGGCTTACTTACTTGACCTGGGACACCAATCCGATGGACATTGTAAACTGGGTTCTTCAATACCTTTGGTTTTTAGGCCGGAGAATGCTAAAATCTGAGCAAAACAGAGATGGGTTTCATCTTTGTGTTTCTTTCGTTTCAGTCTCTCTCGCTGCTAATGGAGAAATGGCATTTGGTCAACGGAGTTGACCCCCGCTTTAGGATTAATCAGATTTGCTTATGACAGGTTTTGGTTCAACCCAATCATTGGGGCCCAGCCTAAATCCAAGCAAGGGCTACTTGGGCTAAGCAAAGCCCAGTGTTGAAGAAAAATAAAAATTATTCTTACAAACGACTCACTTTAATAAGTTCATCATTTACTGATTAAAAGGGGCCAAGCAAAGCCGAGGTCTACACTAAAACCTCTAAATCTAACTGCTTTAATTTTTAACTGAAAAGACCAT
Organism: Prunus mume; assembly: GCF_029339155.1. NCBI lineage: Eukaryota > Viridiplantae > Streptophyta > Magnoliopsida > Rosales > Rosaceae > Prunus > Prunus mume. Next base: position 17,829,584 of record NC_142705.1, read on the forward strand.
ATTTTAAAATAGTCTAATCTTGAAAGAGAGGGATTCGAATTCAAATATTCTAAACTAATACAAACATTTAATTGCACGTTTAAATGATTTTCAATTCAAGTCATTTTTTGAAGAGATGACCTTTGAAGAATTAACTAAAAAATAGACGGGCTATATCATTAAAATACAATGCTAACCAAACTGCACAAAAGTGCCCCTCTCAAATAAGCTTAAAATCAAACAAGAAATTGGGGATTGCAATATTGCCCAAATGGTTCATGATACCATGTTAGCGTAACAATCTCATAGTAGAAGAAAAAAAAGGAAAAAAAAGAAGATAGAAAGAAACAGAGAAGATATATATGAAGGAAGATCCTCTTCTCTTCTCATAGTATTATTATTGCTCAGATATATAGATTATTACATTGATTGAGAGTATATATCTCTCTTCTCTTACAATATATAACAACTCTTAACAACTCTCTCAGCTTAAACAAACTCTTAACAATACAACACTATATCAGCACTTATTTCATGACACTTGTCAACCCCGTACTGAGGATAGAAAACTATTGATAAATAGTAAATATGGTCTGCAATAAAGTGAGAACCAGAAGGATAATTCCTGCAATCAAAGAAATAATTGTCCATGGGTTAGCAAAGTAGTCGCGCCTCAATATTTCTAACTGCTTGTGCCATCGAACCTGGTAATATTTATTCACTTCAGCGCAGAGTTTGTCATAGTGGAACTCTTTGACAAAGGTGTTAATGTAAAGCTTGTTAAAGAAGTTAGAACCATCTTCGACGCTCAGCCAGTTAGCTAAGATTTTTTTCTTAGAAAGAAGCTTTATATCCTTGTCGGAATTGATGAGTTTGTCCATAAAAACGGTGTAAGATGTTATTTGCTGAGAACGACCATGATAGCATTGCTCAAAGGCGATGAGGTTCCTGAATAATGGTTCGGTCAACTCTGCAAGTGCTAGTTTTGGAATTGTTAAAACCCCATCTTTAAATTCGATGTTCATTAGATTATTATCCGAGCTCCTTTCAAATTTAACTCCTGCTTCTGAGAGAATGTTGCTGTAGGAAGTTTCTGAATTTCCGGTCCAATCTCTTTTTCTTCCTTTTCTGTGAACCACCAGAGACAATTTTGGTCATTTCTATTGGAAGATTTAAAAGGTTGGAATGAGAAAACAATGGAAGTTCTTATAAGATCGCCTGAAAGTTGGATAGGATGGCCTTTACGTAAGGATTATATTGCCCCTAATTTTTATGAAATAAAAAAAGTTCTGATGATTACTTTATTTATAATTTTAATTTAAATATTCTATATATATACATGTATTAGTCATATGCATATATTAGTTTAGTCAAGTATGTGCAAAACTCCATTCTCATCAACCTTCTGGTCAAGTTCCATAAGATATCGGAAATAGGAGTTGCAATATTTGCTCGACGAGTGTAGTAAACTGAAGAAACAGAGCAGGACTACACTGAACAGGGGTTCACCGTATGCGTTTGGCCAAGGTAAAGCGATATAAACAACTGAGAACAGACCAAGGAAGCTGATTTTCTAATAACAAAAGATCATGACATACATATTGGAGCATGCAATCCATGTTCAATATGGGGTCATCCTCTTTTTCCTCGTTCAATATGGGGTCATCCTCTTTTTCCCAATGCTGGATAAACTTCCGAACTCTTTATCGTTAAAGTCAAGTGGTTCTTCATAAAAGTCACGGGCTCCTTTCCCAAACTCAATGATGCCTTTCTCCTCAGGTTCATGTAATAAAAATTCGTTAAAGCCATCGATAAATTTTTCTAAGCTTAGATTCATGCGGGAGAGAAGGGTTTTTAAATATACAAATTTATAAATAAACCCAATTCTAGACATGTATTTATAAAAAAACCAAATCACTATTTAAACATAGAAACACACCCAAAATCAACCCCAAAGTCAACTTTTTGGGTGTGTTTATAAATGGGTTTTGAGTGTGTGTAATGATGGGTTCTGGGTGTGTTTATATGTTTAAATAGTGCTTGGGTTTTTTTATAATTTCAACTCTCATTTTGGGTGTTTTAGTGAAACTCCTTTAAATACCACTGCTTCACGCCTATGCGCTGGAATTGTTTGCGACCGTCTCGATGAATGGGTCCGATTGAGATGACGTGAGGTTCATATGCCTCTGGCTTATGCCTCCGGAGCACTTGGGGAATTTTGAAGATGCAGCCTGGTGAAGGGTGATTTAGCAGAGGCCAAGCTTTTTGCGCATGCTCTCTTTCAATGCTTCAATTAAATTATCTTCTCCAACAATATAAGGACGATCCGCACTGCATTCTGTTTCAATAGCCATGATGAACTGTCCAACTATGTATATATTGTCCTGAAAGTCTGAAGCATATTGCAGTGGCATAGAATCAAAAAGGCGCGAATGTGGTAGTATATAGCTATCACTCTCGTTTATTACACAGGACTGTCTTAGCATGGACTATGTTTAGGGGCTGTCTTGGCTTAGCTTGGCTTGGTCTAAGTTGGATAACACTTATCTTGCGTTTGGTGTATGCTTAGACTAGTACTAGGACTAGGATTAGATTTTTTTTTTTAATTTTTTCATGGGTATAATGTATATATGTGTGTATAGGTGTATATATGTATATTATAATATATATATATATATATACATACACAAGGGCGGAACCAAGAATTTTTCAATGGGGGGGCTAATTAAAGTTGTTTAGCTTAAAATCTAAGGACCAATTTTTGTTTGGGTACTTACTGTTTCTATAGTTTTTCTAGAAATGTATTAAAGTACAGATTGGGATAAAATAGTAAAAAGTTGAGAGTTAAAATCATGAGTGTTTATTAAGAGATTATTTTATTAATTGAGCAAACAAATTAAATATAATATGATTATATGCCTACAAAAATTGAGTAGACAATTGGTTACAAAACTACATTTGAGCGGGCTACTAAGTTTTTATGGGATGAATAACATTAAAATATATGTAATATATTTTAATTTTATAAAAAGGCTACTTGGGCTAGAGCCCATGGTAGCCCTCTACCTAGTTCCGCCCATGTACATACATATATATTATATATGTGTATATATACATATATTATACCTATATAATATATGTGTATATAGGTGTATATATGTATATTATAATATACATATATTATACCTATATAATATATGTGTATATAGGTGTATATATGTATATTATAATATACAGAGAGCTTCCATTGAGGGATCCCTCAAATAAGCTTATTTGAGGGACACCTCTTGTAGGGCCCACTCCGGATTGTATTTCACTAATCTAAACCGTCTATTTGTAGATAAACATTCAAAGATCATCTCTACAAAAAATTACTTGAATCCGATATCATTTGACAATTCAATTGAGTTATTGAAATTTTAGTACTTTCTTGAAGCATTGTGTTCATTGATTTTGTAGGACACAATTGGATGTCGAAACGGTATCCGATTTGTCTACTTTTTTGTAAGGATGATCTATGAATGAAGACCTAAAAAATAGATGGTTTTGATCATTGGAAAAAAAATTATAGGGTACTCTAAAGGGCGTCCCTCAAATAATTTTATTTGAGGAATCCCTCAATAGAAGGGGACTGTTATAATATATACATGGGTATAAGACATAAATATATATATGTATATAATAATATATGGGTATGTTATAATAATAATATACGTGTATATATGTATACTATAATAAATATAATATATACATATATTATACATATATAATGTATATGTGTATATACGTGTGTATATGTATATTATAATATATACATGGGTATAATATATATACGCATACATAATATATATGTATAAATGTGTATATGTGTACGTATATATGCTGAGGGACCTAGGATTTTTTTTATTGGAATGTGCAATTTTGAAAGGTTGAAATCTCATACCAAAAAATAAATCATGGTTTAAATAAGAAAAGAAACCTTCCAACCAAAAAAAATGTAATCATTAAAGCCCACGAAATGTAGGCCTAGCCATGTTGTTGAAAGGCCATGGACTGTTGTCTTCCAAATATACCCAAGCCAAGTAGCGTCTTCCTCGAACACTCGACGACCTGTTGGACTTGAGAACTTCAATTGGAATTTCAGAGGCTAAGGCCTTCCTCAAGGTCTCCACAACCTCAATCCTCAACCGCTCTTGGAGTTTGTAAGCGTAACTGACCTCCTCCTCCTCCTTAACATCTCTTTGGCTGTGGCATTTTGTCAAACACTTGAAGTGCACCCCCATCAACTTGAGCAAATGGGTAATTTAAAGCACTGCCAGTGCGTATATACGTGTATATATATATACATTATAGTATATGTGTATATAAGCATAATATAATATACAATCTCATTCTATTGAGGGATCCCTCAAATAATTTTATTTGAGGGACGCCCTTTAAGGTACACTACAATTTTTTTCCCAATAATCCAAATCATCTATTTTTTAGGTCTTCATTCATAGATCATCCTTACAAAAAATTAGACAAATTGGAAACCGTTTCGACATCCAATTGTGTCTTACAAAATCAACGAACATGGTGCTTCAAGAAAGTACTAAAATTTCAATAAGTCAATTGAGTGGTCATATAATATAGGATTCAAGTGATTTTTTGTAGAGATGATCTTTGAATGAGTATCTACAAAATAGACGGTTTAGATTAGTGAAATACAATCTGGAGTGGGGCCTATAAGGGGTGTCCTCAAATAAGCCTATTTGAGGGATTCCTCAATGGAAGCTCTCTGATATAATATAATATATAAATATGGGTATGTAATAATCTATATATATATAAAGCAAAAGGTAGAGAATGGTGAAATATTCAAAATACCAGAAAATGCCATTGGTTAATTCAAACATTAAGAATTGAAATTATTAATTAAATGAGGATAATATGGTAAATTCACATTTTTCATATTAAAACAAATTAAAATTAAAAACAAAATAAGATAATAAGTCCTACTTTTATGGAATATAACTACCCATTTTATCTTTTTTTAATTCTAAAAATAAAAATAAAAATAAAAAAGAAAACCAATTGGCACATGGGTGAGCATGTACCAAGGGACTAGTAATAATAATAATAATAATAATAATAGTAGTAATAATAATAATAGTAATATATGTTATTATTATTACAATATAAGAATTGAAATTATTAATTAAATGAAGATAATATGGTAAATTCACATTTTTCATATTTAAAAAAGTAAAATTAAAAGAAAAATCAGATAATGAAACCTATTTTTATGGAACACAACTACCCATTATCTTTTTTAATTTTAAAATAAATTTAAATTAAAAAACCTCTCGCAGCGCGAAGCGTGTGCGGAGAGGTTAGTGTGTATATATACTAACCTCCAAAAAGCTCCTTGGGCCATAGATAGGGTAGTTCCGCCCATGCACTGATGATTGAGGAAGAAGAGAAGGGAACCAATTGAGAATTGTACCTTGAGAGCAGAGGGACAGTATTTGTAATTGCGTAAAGCTCCAACTCGTAGAAGAATAAGAGAAAGCAGATTCTAGTTAAGTAAAGGAGCGACAAAACAAGAGTAGGCAGATGCAATTGAAACTGTTCAAGTACTGCTCAATATCATCAATTTATAAAGTATTGAAAATTGCTCAATTTCATCAATTTATAAAGTATCTTCTTGCTAAAAAAAAATTTGAAGTATCATCTGTATTGCATTCTGTTTCAATATATAGCCATATGATGACCAGTCCAACTATTTATATATTCTCCTGAAAGTCTAAAGCAAGTTGCAGTGACATATAATCAAATAAGCGGAGCACATAGCAAGTAAAGGCAGTAAATAGTTTGTTAGTTAGTTAGTCATCTGTAACTAATCTTATACAGCTGTATTTGACAGCTCATCATCAGCTCATCATTGTATTTTAATATAAAGCCTGTACAAATCATTCTTACGGTTAATGAGAATTACAATTCCTTTATGGTATCAGAGCCATTCGATCTTCTCTTCCGCACTCTCTCCTCTGCTATTTTTACGGTTAATGAGAATTACAATTCCTTTAGCAAGCACTCCCAATCCAATAATCGTCTCTACGTACACAAGTTTACTATCATCCAAGGTTTAAAATATCGAGGTTTTCGAAAATATTGGTGGTCCAAAAACATGAAAATATTAGAAAAATATCCATATCAGTAAAAATTGTATAAAAACCACAGAAATTATGAGAAAGAGTTACCATATACTTTATGCAGAGAAGATGAATTATTAACCAAAAACATTATATTTGAGTACTTTCTGCAAATATAACTTATTTACTTTGTGTGCACGTGTGTTTTTTCTTCTTCTGGACCAGAATAAAACCAACGCCCATAGTGCAAAGAAGAAAGTTTCCAAGACGTACGTACCTCTAATATAAGTTAACCAGAGATTCAACAGCAAAGATCAACTATTAGGAGAAATGTTGAATGAAAAATCAAGACGACTGAGGCAATCAATGAGAAGACAATACAAAAAACTTAATTATGAGAAATGAAAGCAGAGAACTCGAATGAAGAAAGCTAATATGGAGAAAGTTATATATAGAGAAGGGAAATATAAAGATCGAGCATTACTTCAAGAGGAGGTGATTCCAAGTAAGACATGTATTTTTAAAAGAATAATGAATAAATAATTACTTAAAAGCAAACCTTTATTTCCTTATAATTTCCACACACAAAAATAGTTACACTATCCTTAAGCCAAATCACTACTAAGATTTATATATGTGCTGGAAATGCTAATAATTAAGTCCAAGATGTATCTAGAAATTAGAAAAATTCAAATTCTGAATTTTTTTTTGACTAATTTTGATAATCAAAATGCTGGTCCTTCATATTTTATTATAATTTCCAAATAAAAAATAAAAAAAAGTGACAAGGGACTTGTTGTAACTCAAATGGTTAAGAGCAATTACCCCAACATCTGAGGTCCTATGTTTGATTTCCCCTTCTCCCAATATTGCTAATGTTTAAAAAAAAAAAAAAAAAAAAGTGAGAATGGTACCAAGTGTGCCTGTATGGCAAGGCAATGGAAAGTGATGGAGAACTTGACGCAAAGTACAAAGTGAGAGAGAATTAGATGCATTAATTGCTTACAAACCTCTACTAGGTTTGAATCGGAGTTTTAATGAAAACTATGGTTAGCGGACGTACAGGCCATTTTTGGTATTTTTAAAAAAGAATGATTTAAATAGCACGCCCCTTCTTCTTTTTCCTCTCTCTCTTGCTCTCAATGCTCTCTTTTTAAGCCTAAACTAATATACCCAACCCACCCGATGGACGACCCTACACTGTACAAACAATCGCTGCTTCTTTTATTTTTTTGGTCGAAAACAACCCCATTTATTTTCTTTATTTGGTAGTTTATAATCATTCTACACTTCACACACCCCTGCAGTAGAAAATAGAAAAGTGATATGTAATAGATGTGTTTTGAGGGGTAAAACTCATTATGTCAATCTGATTAGGTGTATTTTTTTGTTATTAATGAAATTTACTCGTACTGTCGAGTTTAACACATGTGTGCATAAGGTAAATTTAGCCCACTCCAGTTTGAAATCTTGGGTCTATCCTTCAATAACTATTTATGACCGTTTGATTTCCTGGAGATCAAATGTTGTCGTCCGGCCACCTCCTTGCTTCCTGCACAAAACGTCTTCTCCATCCTCCCCTCCATCAATGCCCCCACAAAATCAGAACCTATAACATCCTACATCGTATGCAAATTCGATGCGGTGAGTCACTTGGCTATGCATTTAAAATCGTGTCCATGGTATGAACAATACATTTATTCCTTGATTGCAAGTAATCAATTTCTTGAGTGCTGAACTTTCAACTTATAGAATGTGTCATCAAATTTCAAAATTAAAAATTGAATACCATGGGGGCATAATGTATTCATTTTGGTCCTATCTCTTTCTAATTGTTTTATATCTTTGCATTTAAAACCTATATTTACTTTCATGCAGCTTCTCGTGAATCAATTGGAACCCTTAACTGAGCAGAAATTAATTGGTGGGAATTTAGAACTTCCAACAATCATCCCAGTAGGTTGAAGATGCTCTATCACAAGGGATGGCGGCATTGCAGCAATCCCTGGCTGAGACATTGGCCATGTTGAAGATTTTAAGAAATATAACAATCTGGAAAAAAGCAACCGGTAACCAATTGGCTTTAGGCAAAGCCTCCTGCGAAGCCTGAAGTGGCTCTCGCGAAACTTACTGCCAAATTGGGACCTGTCAATAGGTTCGTGTTGGGGTGCAGTTTCAAACACCTTTTGAGTGCTTAGATGTGTCTCTTGATGACTACGTGTTCGAATTACATATATGAACGTTAGAAACACTTCATATACATGATTTAAACATAAAGACACACTCTTACATGAAGAGATGTATCCTCATTGAAGTGATACCTTTTGATTAAGAGGTGCAATTCAGAAAAGACACAAACTCCCCTGTAAATAGAGGAGGATTATTGCAAAAGAATACATATATACAAAAAAGGAAAACCACGACGGGAATTCACAGTCGTGTATTCTGTTTTCAAATGGTCGTGGAATCCACCGACATCTTTTCCATAACAAAACCACGACGGTGAATAACCGTCATTGTTAAAACAAAAAACGTCATCAAAAAATAAAACCGACGCCTTTGTGCTGCAAAAAGACATAAAAAACAGTCGATGATGAGAATAGACGACCAACTCCAACAAAAAAAACGTCGTTAAAAAGGAAACAGATGACAAATATAAATACGACGTCTTTACAATCATAATAGACGACGTTATTGACACCTACTACGTCACAACATTTCCCACAACCGTCGTAAAATAAATTTTCCACTTCGATTTTTCTATGAATTATGACGTGGAAATAGATGTCAGGGTCATTACTTACGACGCATATATTTACAGAGACGACGTTGAATTTGATAAATAACGTCGGTTCCAAATAAATGAGAGCCGTATTACAGAATTTATACGTCATATTTTGAAAATAAACGACGTGAAAAAAGATGGTGTCATTAATTACGACACAGTAATTTATAATGACGACGTTGTAGTCTATATACAACGTCGTCACCATTAAAAAGACTGTCGTCTTTAATAATTTATACGTCTTCATTTAAAAAATTGACGTCGTCTAATTCATATATCTTAACGTCGACAAGTTTAATGGACTTCAAATACCGTCGTAAAATATATTTTCCACTTCGATTTTTCTACGAATTATGACGTGGAAATAGATGTCAGGTTCATTAATTACGACGTATGTATTTACTTAGACGACGTTGAAATGAATAAACAACGTCGGTTCCAAATAAATGAGAGCCGTATTACAGAATTTATACATCATATTTTGAAAATAAACGACGTGGAAAAAATGATGGGGTCATTAATTACGACACAGTAATTTATAAGGACGACGTTGTCGTCTATATACAACGTCGGTACCATGAAAAAGACCGTCGTGTTTAATAATTTATACGTCTTCATTAAAAAAATTAACGTCGTCTAATTCATAAATCTTAACGTCGACAAATTTAATGGACTTCAAATACCGTCGTGAATTCATCCTTTTCCACTTCGTTTATGAAAGAACATGCGACGTGGTAAATTCATGACGACGTCGTCTTTTGTAACGTTCAGGTTAAAGTTCTCGTCTTTTAGACGTCGGTGTTATGGGATTGGAGTCGTGTTATTTTGAATTACATGGCGGTTCTTTATGCTTGTCCGACGTGTTATCCTGGATTACTGTTTCACAATAGCATCGTGGTTCTTCATTGTTACTTTGCTTTAAGACGTCGGTAAATATATTGCGGTCATTGAATGCTCCAAAACGTCGTTATTTATTAGAATGACGCTTGTTTTTCACATTTTTATCAAAACCGTCGTATTTTGTAACTGAACCAGTAATTTTGTACTGATTGTTTTGTGGCCAAAACCTCGTGTAATGAAAGTGAAGAAATCACATTACAATATATTACAAAATTAATGTCATACACCGCCAATTAAAAGCATCATTCAACCCATATATCTTCACACCCATCTCAATATTTTGACTCCTAACTCAACCACCACTTCATCAAATGTGTCAACATTTGGCATCCCCCTAGTAAATGGCTCACACTCAATTCTCACATCACCTAAGACATCATCACCAATAACATCATTATATTCTCTATTAGGCATTGATAACACTACCGACCAACCACGATGCATCGGGTCGTCAACAAAAAATACTTGTTTGACTTGAGAAGCCAAAACAAATTGGTCATTCCTATGTCCAATTTTACTCAAATCTACAAGGGTAAATCCAAGTTCGTCCACTACAAGACCAGAAGTATTATCAATCCAATCACACCTAAAGATTGGGATTGTAAACTTTTGGTAGTCAAGGTCCCAAATTTCTTGAATGACACCATAGAAACCCATATTTGAGAGAATTGGGTTTTTATCCTTGGCACTAGCAACTTGCATAGTATGTGCAAGTAAATAAACTCCACTATTTTGAGTTGTCCGCACATCATCTTGTGCCTTGATGTTGAATTTAATACCTTTAATGAGATAGCTCCTATATAATGGCACTGCCATGTTTGGACCATGCTAGCCACCTTAAATTTTCTGATACGCCATGATTGTCTTCCTCATTAAGTTCACTTTGAACCTGCAAATTAATCATAACTTAATTCAATCTAACATAGAAAGAAGAAAATTAAAAGTCCAATATGTTATTCAATAACATATACCTTGAAGCGTAGCCATTGAATGAAAGTGCTATTGTGCTTATCCTGCAGCTACTTTGTTCTCTTTCTAAATTTTGGATAAGCGGTCTGGATGTGGATCATATGTTGCCTACATGACACACAAAATTCAAGTATTACGGTCCCAAACATATAAGATAAACATAAGAAATAATTTAAAATGGAAACTTAAAGAATAAAACTCATACGCACTCGATATAAGGTAGGACTTCCTCCGTATTCTCCAAGACATATAGATGTGCTTGGTTCAACAGTCCCGATCAACTACGCTCACTGTGCAACCTGATAATGGCTTTGAAACTCCCATCTTTGGCTTGAAGGCACTCCAACTGTACTAACATCGATAAATGCTCGGTACAAAACTCTACAAATTTCTTCACTATATACCGCTCAAGCAATGCAACCTTCGGGATGAGTACGATTCTGAACATACCCCTTTAGCACTTTCATATATCTTTCAAACGGATACATCCATCTAAAATATACTGGCCCACAGACGAACTTCTCTGAACAAGATGTACTACTAGATGAACCATGATATCAAAGAATGAAGGGGGAAAGTACTTCTCAAGCAAACACAAAGTAACTACTACATCTTCTTCCAACTTATCTAGCTTGGAAACATCAACAGTCTTTGCACATATAGCATTGAAGAAGAAGCACAAACGAGTTATTGCATACCTTGCAGGCTTCTCCAAAACAGTAACGAATTGCCACAGGGAGCAATTGTTGCATTAAGGTATGACAATCATGTGATTTAAGGCCAAGAAGTCTTGAATCTTGTAAAGATACAAGATTTTTTATATTTGAAGAATAACCTTCAGGGACCTTCATACCATAGAAAGAATTGCAAACCTCTCTCTTCTCTGCTCTTGACAAATTCCAAGGCCCGAGGAGGCAAACGAGTACGCCTTTTCTCCATACTCGGGTTGCAAATCAGTTTTGACCCCCATGTTCAATAAATCTAATCGAGCAGCAATCCCATCTTTATTTTTTGCAGGGATCTCCAGCAATGTACCAATGATACTATCACAAACATTCTTCTCAATGTGCATAACATCTAGGACATGCCTCACAGGAAGGTATTTCCAATACTCGAGATCAAAGAATATTGATTTCTTCTTCCAACAAACTCTGTCACCATCTTCAACCATATGCAGCACTTCTTCTCCGGTTAATGGCTCAGAGGCGTGCGGCTTTCCCATTAAAAGCTGCACGTTGCCTCCTATATGGATGATTGATCGGTAACCATTTTCTATGCCCAATGTAACAAATTTTGTGGCCATTTTTCAACCTGTGACTAGGTGTATCATTGCCGCATATTGACAAGCTTTATATCCTTTAACAACACAACCAGATAAGTTTCCATAGGCGGGAAATCATTAATTGTCCACATTAATGCAGCTCGAGTGTAAAGTATTCTCCATTATGTGCATCATACACTCCTCCAATCCCATCCCACAAAGATTTTAAATCATCAATGAAAGGCTCCAAGTAGACGTCTATATCATTTCCGGGTTGTTTAGGACCGAAATCAATAAGGTCAACATCATGAACTTTCGCTTCATGCACAGCCATGGAGGGAGATTATATGTAACTAAGATAACGCCAGAACTATATCTGCTACTTAGAGAATCGTGGGGATTGAATCCATCGATGAAAGAGCCAATCTCAAGTTTCGCCATTACCAAACTTGGGCCATTTATCATCAAGAAGTTTCAAGACGGGAATCCGCTGGATGAGACATATAACCGTCAATTGATTTTCTAGCAGCATGCCAAGTCAAACTCTTAGCGGTCTCATGTGATCGAAACATCCTTTTAAACCTTGGAATTGGAGGAAAATACCACACCACCTTCACTGGCACACCCTCTTTCAAGATTGAATCTTTGCCTTCCTTCCACCTTGAGATACCACAATTAGGACAATGAGTTAAATCCTCATACTCCTTCCTATACAAGATGCAATCATTGGGGCATGCGTGCATTTTCTCATAACTCAGCCCCAATGCACACAAAGTCTTTTTTGCCTCATACATAGAGGCCGGTATTGTATTTCCTTCTGAAGCAAATCGCTTGAAGTATCAATAATTCAGAAACAGACATCACTCATCCCATATTTTGCCTTCAAATTATACAACTTCACTAATGCCGATAACTTCGTGTACTTTCTACAACCAAGGTACAATGGTTGATCTCCATCCCCAATCACATTGGCAAACTCATAAGGACTCAGATCCAAAATCACCAAAATCATTATCATCCATCTCTATTTCTTTAGACACAAAACTGTACCTACTATGGTCATCATCTTCTTCAACATTTCTACTAGCATTAGTAGTGCTTCCTGTTGTTCTCCGTGAAATGTCCAATTCTTATAGCTTTGGTCAACTCCATTAAAGTATAAGTGATCCCTTATAATTCCAACCCCAAACAATTTCAAATTAACACATTTAACACATGGACAACGGATATGTGTGGTAGTTAGAAGATTTTCTATGAAAAGTTCAAAATGCTTCCACCCCTAACTCATATGCCTTCGATCTTCTATCCAAGTGCATCCATGACTTATCCATCTCCGACACTATACCCTATTATATATAATAAAGTGAAAAGACAAGCAATGACCATCACTATAGCAGATTATATAAAGTCTAATAGCAAGTAATATACAACAGAGACGACGGTTTTTAAACAAAAACAGACGTATTTGATATATATAGACGCACGGATTTTACGTCGTCTAATTATAACCACGACGGTAGTTAAATAACACCGTCGTGTATAAATAATAAACGACGGTTTAAAGTAAAACCGCTGTGATGCTCGAAAACGCGCTCGATATCCAGCTTTATTTTCAAGATCCCAAAACCCTATTAAGAACACAACATAGACATGAAACCAAGCAAGAAACCAACATATACATGAAACCAACATATACTAAGCATGAAAACAATAAATCCATTCCCAATTCAACATAACAGAGAGTGATTAAAAGATCCGACAAAATGAAATCCATTCTAATTCAACATAACAGAGAGTGATCAAGAAAACATTAAACAGAAAATCCATGAACCCATACCTCCAACAACATTATTAACAGATCGCTAAACATATACCTAAAACCCTTTAACAAAACAACGAATATATCATTCAATGAATTTACAAGGGAAGAGAGGGTTTGTACTTACAGTTGGCAGAGCTCATGATTATGACCAAATTGATTTGACACACCTGGCCCAACTTTGAATTATAGATGAAGTGAGAGAGCGAAATGTTATGTTGCGCGAAATCTGAAAATTTTAGGGTTCAGGGTTAGAAGTATAAAAATAAGAGCCAAATCTGAAAATTTTAGGTCCCGCTAATATTTTAAGAAAGCGCGCTTTTAAAACATCGACAAAAACACGCGTTAAAATTTAACATTAAATATGACGCTTATTACATTAAGGACGTGGTAAAACTATGTACCACGCAAAATCAAAAAGGCGTTAAAACTATGAAAAACCACGGCGGGGTTAAGTAACTAACGACGTTGTAAATAATAATAAACGACTCACGTGTAAACAAAACGTCGTTTAAAAGAGAAACCATGTCGGATTTTTCACCATACGACGTAAACTCAATATTCCACGACTCAATCACCGTCGTTAAAAGTAATACCCTAAACTTTAAAACCATAAATTATATATTTGTAAAATTTAATTTTATAACATTGTTTATGGTTTTACATCCTAATAAATAACAAACATAAACCCTAAACCCCAAAAATTATACTTTAACCATAAACCCTAATAAATAACAACCCTAAACCCCAAACCCTAAACCCTAAACCATCAAACTATATAAGTGATGCTATGACTCATCAAAACAATTTTATTTAGGTTGGTCATTTTAAACTTTTATTACACAAACTGCATTTTTTTGGGTTTTAGGGGGAAGAAAATATATCAATGACTTCATAGGAGTTGAAGTTGAATTTTTTGAATTTATTTTAAATTTATTTTTAAAATTTTGAATTAAAAATAATAAAATATTCTTATATCAACAACAAACCACGACGGGGTTAAGTAACTAACGACGTTGTAAATAATAATAAACGACTTACGTGTAAACAAAACGTCGTTTAAAAGAGAAACCACGTCGGATTTTTCACCATACGACGTAAACTCAATATTCCACGACTCAATCACCGTCGTTAAAAGTAATACCCTAAACTTTAAAACCACAAATTATATATTTGTAAAATTTAATTTTATAAATTTTTTTATGGTTTTACATACTAATAAATAACAAACATAAACCCTAAACCCCAAAAATTATACTTTAACCATAAACCCTAATAAATAACAACCCTAATCCCCAAACCCTAAACCCTAAACCATCAAACTATATAAGTGATGCTATGACTCATCAAAACAATTTTATTTAGGTTGGTCATTTTAAACTTTTATTACACAAACTGCATTTTTTTGGGTTTTAGGGGGAAGAAAATATATCAATGACTTCATAGGAGTTGAAGTTGAATTTTTTGAATTTATTTTAAATTTATTTTTAAAATTTTGAATTAAAAATAATAAAATATTCTTATATCAACAACAAACCACGGCGGGGTTAAGTAACTAACGACGTTGTAAATAATAATAAACGACTTACGTGTAAACAAAACGTCGTTTAAAAGAGAAACCACGTCGAATTTTTCACCATACGACAAACTCAATATTCCACGACTCAATCACCGTCGTTAAAAGTAATACCTAAACTTTAAAACCATAAATTATATATTTGTAAAATTTAATTTTATAAATTTTTTTATGGTTTTACATACTAATAAATAACAAACATAAACCCTAAACCCCAAAAATTATACTTTAACCATAAACCCTAATAAATAACAACCCTAATCCCCAAACCCTAAACCCTAAACCATCAAACTATATAAGTGATGCTATGACTCATCAAAACAATTTTATTTAGGTTGGTCATTTTAATCTTTTATTACACAAACTGCATTTTTTTGGGTTTTAGGGGGAAGAAAATATATCAATGACTTCATAGGAGTTGAAGTTGAATATTTTGAATTTATTTTGAATTTATTTTTAAAATTTTGAATTAAAAATAATAAAATATTCTTATATCAACAACAAACCACGACGTTAATAAAATATTCTTATATCAACAACAAACCACGACGTTGTAAATAATAATAAACGACTCACATGTAAAAAGGACGTCGTTTAAAAGAAAAACCATGACGGATGTTTCACCATCTGACGTAAAATACATATTCCACGACCTAATCACCGTCGTTATAAGGTATTAACCTAAACCCTAATAAACGACTTACTTGTTCAAAAGGACGTCGTTTAAAAGCGAAACCATGGCGAAATTGTCATCAAAACGACGTCTTATGTACGTCCCATCACGTCTAAATATCATTTTACGTCGGTTTTTTACATAATTATGTCGTTGGAAAGTTATTACACGTCGGTTACGCAATTTGTTTTTTCTTTTATATTATGAAAACCTCAGCAAATTTTCAGGGAAAAAAAGGATGTATATTATAGACAAAATTTGTACATTATATATTATAGACAAAATTAGTACATATAAAAATATCAAGTGTTCCAAAAATCCTCTAATCCATATGAAGGCAAACAAACTCTGCCCATTCTTTCCTCGATTTCATCAATGGTGCTTGGGGTATGGCGCTTGATCTTTTCCCTTGGCAAACTGCAATCCATAAACAATGATTATTAAGCTTTACAAAATAAAAAGAAATTCAGACACAGACGACGTTTTTTTTTCATAACCGACGTAGTCTATTGATTCAACGACGGTAATTTTAAATGACCGCGCTGATAATACAAAAACCACAAAAAATGTTTCTGAAAATTTTATTCTTACCTTCTTCTCAAACTCCAAGGAAGGATCCATGATGATGTCCTCATGAAGCGCATCACATAATACCCGATTCGACATTGCCGGGTTGCTTTGGTGTGCCCGCAAAGTTTTCCAAATTGGTGCTTTACGGCCTGGTCTCTATGTGGAATTATAAATTTTTAAAGCACTGTTCACGATGTTTTTGCCCTCCTCATCAACCACACGATTTCCAGGCAGAGGATCCAGAAAATAGACGGTTTCCCTCTTTGCCCTCACAATCAGCAAGACCCAATGACGGCTGCACAAAAATAAAATAAAAACGACGGTTAATATAAAAAGTCAAGCACGAGGAAAACGACGTTTATTTATAAAAACCGACGTATTATATAGTTTCACACGACGTAATAACTTAATCATCGACGTCATTATAAATTTATCACGACGATAATTAACTACCGACGTGGTTAGTTGTTTCAAACGACTCAATAAATAAATAACCGACGTGGTTAGATGTTTCAAACGACACAGAATTAGTTAAACAGTTTTATAAGTGGTCAATTAGTGAAAATCATACAAACAAAATCCTTTTAAGGAGACTAACCCTGGATTGTAAGGCATCATGAAAATCTGTTCACCATCTGCTCAAGTCGATGCTACAATTCGTGATCTATCAATTAGTGACCTAGCGTTGGCACTAACTTGAGCAGGTCGATAAAGCCAACCATGCTGCACATATTTGCTTCTCTCAAAAGATCATATAAGCACCTAAATATATAAAACAAACGACGGTTATTTATACACAAACGACGTATTATACAATTTCACACGACGAATCTGAAATAGAAGCAGACGTGATAACTAATTTATCACGACGGTAAAAAAACGACGTGGTTAGTGGTTCAAAACGCACGCAATAATTAAACAACCGACGTCTTATGATATAATGTTTGATATTTGATTAGGACAAACCTCATATATATTGCAACCATAGCCCCAATTTCTTCCATGCTCGCAAATCGTGTAATATCTTCATGCAAGACGAAGGTACTTGATCTGCACCAAACACCTCCTTCTCAATGTTGAAGGTCATGATCTTTCCCCTGTGGCTTTAGTGTAGTTTCCACATAACCACAAAGGGATTGTAAGGAAGATGGCACCTCCACATTTGAATAATCAACTACTTCATTACCCTGTTTAAAGAAATAAAGCAAAATAAAATGACGTGGTAATTCATTAAAAACGACGGTTTAAATTAAAAAACGTCGTCTGATTATAATTTAAACGACGGTAATTAAATACCGTCGTTTTAGATAATTTATTACGTCGTAGAAAATAAATTCCGACGTCTAATGTGAAAACAAACGACGGTTTAAAGAAAAATATCGACGTCTGAAATGTGAAAAACAAATTAAAAAGGCAAAGTTATGAGAATATACCTCCTCGTCATGCTTTTCTTCATCTTGTTTTTCTTCTTTCTTCTCTTCATCATTTGTGTCTTCCTTTTGCCTTCATCTTTTTTCTCTTTTTTTTCTTCCTTCTTCCCTTCATCTTTTTTTTCTCCCATCTTCTGTTCATCTTTATTTTCTTCTTTCTTCTCTTCATCTTGATTATCTAAAGCCCCAGATTTCTGTTTTAAATAATAAAGAAATATATATATAAGACAGATTGTACAGAGAGTAAAAAAATTAAACCAAAGCGTCGTGGTAAGGCATAACCTAAGGCGGTATGTAAGAATTATGGACGTCTTAAAATTATTAAACGATGGTAAATAATAAACGTCGTGGTAATTGTATATTACGTCGTTAAGGACTAAAACCGTCGTCTAAAAACCACAAAGTACGACGTCTAATGGCGTGTAAAACAAGTAAACTAAATACGACGTGATATTTAAATAAACATGACGGGTTATTTATAAAATTGTCGTGGTATGTCTTTAAAACGACGGGTTTATTCATAATAACGACGTCTAATGTTAAAAAAACAGAGAATTCAAAGTTGTTATGTTACCGTTTCTTCCTTTGTTCCCCATTTCAAGTATCATCCTCTAAATGTAGGGATCTCCCTTCAGCCCCAGAACAGCTTGCTTTATCGACATTGAATTTTTGGGACTTTGCTATAGACCTTGGTTTTTTGACAGGGGCTAGTTTTCGGTTAAAGCATGCTTGGATCAAAATTGGGGATGAGGTGGGAAAGCTGACTTAGTAAATGTTCCCTCTCACCTTTACTAATTGTTTGGTTCTAGCTTCCATCTTCTTAGTCTCTTCTTGAAGGACAATTCTTACACTTTCCTTCAATTGATCAGCAAACTTTACCCTCTGTGGTCTAGGTAAATTGAAGAATTGCCTAGGGGAAATCCCAGCACCTACCCCTCTTACTCTCCTGGATGCTCGGGACCCAAAGCCAAGGTCAACACATCATTATCGCCAGTTAAACTCAGACTGCCTTCAGCCACTTGTTTTTGCAATTCATCCTAAAACAAAGACATACAAAAAAGTCAGCACAAGAAAACACACGACGGTTATTTATAAACAAACGACGCATTATATAATTTCACACGACGCACCAATATAGAAATCGACGTTATAATATATTTATAACGACGTTAATTAAAACCGACGTGGTTAGTTGTTTAAAACGACGCAATAAATAAACCACCGACGTCTTTTGCTGTAATTACAGAAAACAGAGTTGTGATTCCAGATTTAGATCTTTCACGACGTTTTTGAAAACATTTCGACGTAGTAATAACATTAACACGACGAAAAAATTAACCACCGACGTCTTATGCTATAATTACAGAAAATAGAGTTGTGATTCCAGTTTTAGATCTTTCACGACGTTTTTTAAAATATTTCGACGTAGTAAAATCATTCACACGACGGAAAAATATAACATAAGACGTAATAAGAATTATACACAGTTTAATAAAAATTTAAAACAGAGTGTGTAGGCTTACAATTAATTTTGCTTTCTCTGCCACCTTTGGATCGGGATGTTACCATGTTTGTCCTGTCTAGCTTTCTTCCATAAGGTAGATCGATCAATTTCTACCCCAGGCATGGTTTCCTCCAATTGATCCTCCAAACCAGCATATCCTTTTCGAGACAATCGATGATTGTACTCAAGTTTCTCCCTAATCTGTGAATGTTGAGAATGCACAGACTCAAATTCTTTGGATAACCTTGAAGCTACAAAGGCATCCCATTCTGCTTTCTCTATGAATTTATATACTTCAGGGGGTTGGCTTAATTTCTCCCTCTCCTTGATGTATGGAAGGATATAATGCCTCGTCAGTGTAGACTTGAAATCCTTCCATTTCTTGGCAGCAGAAGATAACACCGAGGTCTTGCCCCCTTGACCTACCACAAAAGCCATGTCAACGGCTTCCCAAATCTGCTCCTTTATATCATTGGGGATTTCAGCCCATTTCTTGTCCACAAGTGGGACTCTGGAGCGTGCCAACACACCAATGTAGGATCTGCATCTCAAGATGTGCAGGGCCACATCCTTTCCCCCTTTATTGTACTCAACAACTGGCTTGATTTTCTGCAATTTTCTCTTCACAACACGAGGCATTGTGCTCATACCTCGACCTGACTTTGAATCCTCGAAATTGTTGTCGTGCTGCTTGGTTCTGTCTCAGCAGATGAAACAAACTTCATCTTCTTCAAGGGCTTGTCTTGAGGAGTTACCATTCCAAGCTCCTTACCTCCATTTTTTGGAGCTAGAGTACTTACTTTGGTCTTGAGAAACCATGGTTACAGAATAAACAAACACTGCAAGTGAAAATATTTCGGGAAAAAATTAGAACACAAATGACGGTTATTTATAAACTACGACGTATGATAAGATTTTACACGACGTAATAACATAACATCAGACGTAATAAATGTTTAAAGAAGAAACAATATAAATGTTTAAACAACGAACGAAACAATATTAAATAAGACGTAATAAGAACTTATTACGGCGATATTTACACGACGTCGTGATATTCATATTAACACGACGTAAATATTAATATAACGTCGTGTTATGGATATTCACACGACGTGAATAATAAGCTACCGTCGTATTTATAAGAAACCAAAAACATTTTTCTTTCTCTGTGAATGTTTGATTGCAGGTTTAATTTCTCTGAAACATGGTTTTTGTTTTTCCTAATTTGATAAAATACAAAGAAAAAAAGCTTTGGCATCTTTTTATAGACGACGGTATCTTAGTATAACGTCGTGGTATGAACATTCACACGGCGTCAATAATAAGATACCGTCGTCTATATAAGATACCAAACCCTACTTTCTTTCTCTCTGTATTTTATCAAATTAGGAAAAACGAAAACCATGGTTCAGAGAAATCAAACCTGCAACTAAACAAGCAAATAAAAATTGACCGTCATTTTAAAAACAACTTAGATCAATTTTAAGACGACGCTAGGACGATGACGAACCATTGTGGTCTACATATTTAACCACGTAAATACAAAGCTACCGTCGTCTTATTTAGTTGAATTAGTTGTGTTCAAAGTTGAAACTTTCCCTCTCTTTCTGTGTATTTTATCAAACTTGGAAAGAATAAAAATGATTTTCACCAGAAAAAAGGTAAAAAGATTTTCAAAACAAAAACAGTATGAGCATGCAAAATAGCAACAAAAATAGTGAGAAATGAAAGCTTACCTTTTGCGTGCAATGAAAGCTTTCTCTCGGATTTTGGTGTTCAAGTTCAGAGGCGACGAAGACAAGAGGAAGACGATGAGATACTCTAATGCTCGACAAGGAAAAAGACGAAAAGTTTTCTGAGATTGAAATTTTTCTCGGGTTTGGAAGCATGCATGTGTAAGTCAGGTAGACGAAAAGTTGTATATGTATACAAACCGTTTCATAGTAATAAGACGGCGGTTTACATAGAACGACGACGTATTAATAGACAAACTACGACGTTAATTTGAACTTATGACGTGGTACATAAATACGACAGTAGTGTTGTAGGTACCGCCGTAGTAAACTCCTAAATAAAAGTCGATAACTCAATATCTCGCGTCATGGTAGAAATATTTAACACGACGGTTGTTTTAAATTTACGACGTTTATTTTTATAATATACGTCGTTTTATTGTAATATACCGACGTGGATAACACTAAACTAAAACGACGTATTATTTTTTTCACGACGTGGATTCGTTTTTAAACGTCGTTATGTGTAATATAACCGACGTGGATTTTATTTTTTTATTATAAATATAATTTTTTTCCCCTTTTTCTTATAGTTTATTTTTCAAAAACAGTGCCTTATAGATATAGTTTTTTTTCCCGAGGAAATTAATGTTCTAGAATTTGTAAAGTTTCTTTTCTAGGTGACTGATTTAAATCAAATAAAAATATAAAACAACGACTGTTTTTGTTATACCGTCGTTGTTTCTTGTCGTCTTAAGTAAGAATAAAACGACGTAATGTATTTGTTACCGACGAGGATTATTTTTGTTAAACGTCGTTATGTGTAATATAACCGACGTGGATTTGGTTTTTTAATTATAAATAGGGTTTTTTTCCACGGGTTCTTTCAGTTTTAGTATTCGATTAGGGTTTCAACTTCTTCTTGCCCCTTTCTCTGTCTCACCTCATCTCTTGGGAGGCAATTGTTTGAATGTTGGTTATCTGTGGCTGATTGCAAATCACCAATTTTCAATAAATTGTCTCTCTGATTGCAAATCTGTGGCTGCCGTCGTGAAGTTTTAGGAGGCAATTGTTTGGATGTGAATGTGTGTGTGCGTTTGTGTAGATACACAAACGCACACGCATCATTCACTTCCAAAAAATTGTCTCTCTGATTGCAAATCTGTGGCTGCCGTCATGAAATTTTAGGAGGCAATTGTTTGGATGTTGATGTGTGCGTGCGTTTGTGTAGATACACAAACGCACACATATCATCAACTTCCAAAAAATTGTCTCTCTGATTGCAAATCTGAGGCTGCCGTCGTCAAATTTCAGAAGCAATTTTTTGGATGTTAATGTGTATGTGCGTTTGTGTATCTCAAAGACACAAATACACATACATCATTAACCTCTAAAATATTGTCTTTCTGGTAAGATTATGATGAGCAACAGAGTTCCATCTTGTAAGATTTCCTAACCCTTGTGATCTCAGAATAATCTGATTATGTCGGCGGTTTTCTATATAAACCGTCGTGGTTATTTCAATTCTTGTCGTTAAGTAGATCTACCGACGTAGGATAACAAAATCCAAGAAATAAATTGTTAAAAAAATTCTTATTCAGACGACGGTTTAAATATAATGTATGACGTATAAAGTGGACAAATACGACGTTAAATTCTATAATACGTCGTTATATGAAAACCCCAACTTGGTAAGATTTAAAGATGTCGTCGTAGAAATACGAGAAAGACGTCGTTATATTTACCTTTGCCGTAGTTGTACATTAATTTAATACGGCGGTATTTTGTATTTTACCGCCGTGGATTTATTTGTAATTATACGGCGCCTTATACGAAAACTTGGTCGTGTTAATTTCGGGTAAAACGACGGCTTTTTTTGAAACCGTCGTCTTTACTTTCTACGTCGGTCGGTTCATAACTTCCGCCGTTATTTGTTGGCTATGATTTTACCTCTTGAAAATCCTATTTCCATAAGACGTCGGTTTTTAAATTAAGTACGTCGTGTTTTATGAACAGCCATTTGAAACTCCATTTTTTAGTTGTCTAATGTGTTATTACACGGCGGTTTTATAAAACCGTCGTCTTTTAAAAAACAACGACGGTTTTCACTTAAACCGTCGTGTTTTTCTGGTCGTCTTTTTCACTTTTTGTAGTAATTTCATTCACAAACTCTCCTCCTCCTATTTTCATAAAGCAAAATTCATCTAGAGACTATAATATGCAGCAATAGCCTCTAGACATTCTTGAGTGTCCTTGTCAATTCTAAAGTGTGTTTGGTGTTTTTCTTCAAGTGTGCACCTCATTGATAAACAACACCACTAAATCACTTCATTGTATCCACAAGACTTTTTGAGTATCCCTTTGTACCAAGGTTGTAGGAGCAAATAAATTTTGAAAGATAGCCTTTACATAACCTTTCATATCTTTCATCCTCCATAGTCATTCCCACAAGAGAGATACATATCCAAGTGGCTCCCCAAGGCCATCAGGATCATCTGGAAATGTAGCAAACCATATGTCTCCTTTCACTAAATATTCTATTGAGTCACTACAATGAATCATCCCCTTTTACTCCTAGAAGGCATATCTTCTCTAGTGTCAGTACTGGGGGCATACTCTCTCATTACAAGAAAAAAGGTTAGTAGTGACCAATTTACTTGTGACCACCTTAATAATGGTCACAAATACAGTAAATTTAATGACCAATAATACTACATGATCAGTAAATTGATTAAGAAATATTTTATATTTTTTAATGACTAAATTTTCTGACCAATATTTAAATTAGTCACTAAAAACAACTTAAAAAATAAAGCTAGCGACCAACACATATTGCAAACTAGCCTTACTTATGTTAGCCTAACTTTTTCAAACTTTATTTTTTGTTTTGAAAACGCGTGTTACGAGCGTGGCGAGACCAGAGAGAGCTCAGAGCAAGACCGCGTCGATCTTCTTCGATGAGCGAGCTCGGTAACCAGTGAGACCAGAGAGAGCGATACCGTCTTCTCCGACGAGCGTCGTCCTCTTCGTCTCTGTCGTTTCAATTTCTAAGTTTTCTTCCAATATCATGTGAGCTTTCTATTTCTCTTTGCTTTCAATGTTAGTTTCGATTTCATTTAAGTTAGATTTGAGTACGATTGTGACTCTGAGTGTGATTCTCTATTCCCGATTTCTAAGCAAAACTTTGTGTCCTTAAATCAGTTAGGTTTTCTTTTGGTACTCCGGCAGAGCTTGATTTTAGGTTCAATTTTGATTTCAGTTCTGATTATTGCATTATTTTTTAATCTACTACTTCTTGTGAATTTCAGTTTGCAGTGGACATGTTCTGATATAAACAATGCATGTCCTGATTAGACTGTTATATATTGTGTTGAATTTCACAATCCATTGATTTTCTGACCGATTTTGTTTGCGTAATGCAGTTGACCATGAATTTAAACAGCTGGAAATTTGGTCCTTTGAACTGAATGTTCTTCTATCTGGTCTTCTTCCAAACCCAAAGTTGGAAACCTCAGTGCTACCTTATCTTCCCTTTGCCAGTGCAGATTGAGGGTCTGCGTAATTATGTTTCGATCTATTCTACATTTGCAGAATGCTGCATTCGTCTTGGTTCCTGGTGGATTTGGAGATCGTGGTGTGAAAGGTATGATATTAGCTGCAAAGTATGCCAGAGAGAATAATGTTCCTTACCTTGGGATTTGTTTGGGCATGCAGACTTCCGTGATTGAGTTCGCAAGATCCCTAAGCGACATTTCTTTCACTAACATGTTTTCTTCTAATTTTAAGATCATATATCAGCCCTAATTTAATTACTTGTTTTAGGTTTTGAGTTTAGAAAGGGTGGACAGCATGAGTTCGATGAACATACACCAAATCTGTTGTAGTTTTTATGCCCGAGATACAAATTTATGGTGATGCTTTCCTATTCAGTTATGTACATATGGCTGCAACATTCTTCCTGTGATAGTTCATTCTTTTATGTCTGCATATAGGGTTCAAGAACACATATGGGAAGCACATGAGACTGGGATCGAAGAACACTTTTCGGCTCTGATTGCATTACTTCAAAGTTGTATGTTCATTATCTATTACTACGTTCAACTTGAGATATACAATAGATAACCTGTCTGTTACTGAAAATTCAAATTATAAGTTCGATTACCTTGTTGCATTTATACATAAAGTCGGTGCGGGTGCCATGTGTTCAAACACTGCCGATCTGGAAGAACCCATGGCACACGCAATTGAACTTTTACCTTTATTGCATTTATACTGTAAAACTCTTCAACTTTGTTGGCTAGTTTATTATTTTGCAGGAAGTCTTTCCTGACATCTCAACTATATGTTGTATCTGTGACTGCTTATATAAAAAAAAATCCCAGAAGACCACCACTTTGAAACTTAATTTTCCACTATTAGCATCCACTTTTAACATTCGTAATCTGGTATTGCCATCAATTTCTAGGTACCATAACTTGGAGTATGTGGATGAAAGGCATCGGCATAGATATGTGGTTGGTTGTAATTTACTTCAGGTGAAACATGATATTTCACAAGTGCTTTTATGTGGTGGACATGGTCTGATTTCGTCATGATGCAGGTGAACCCAGATGTTATTGGAATTCTTGAAGAAGCGGGCCTAAAATTTTTATGCTCACTTGTAGTGAGCATTTGTCAGAATTTACTTGGTTATAGTTGCACACAATCCTTTCTTGCCATTTACTGAAAAGGATTGAATTTGAATATTTGACTGTTTACAAGATTTTGTTACTTTTCTATTCTGCAGATTTTAGAGCTTCCAAGCCATCCATTCTATGTAGGAGGCAATTTCATCCAGAATTTAAATCACGGCCTGGGAAGCCCTCAGCTCTCTTTTTAGGTACTAGTACAAACAAGTGAGCTTTAGATGTCATATACTCACATTTCCTGTTATAATTGGGAGACATGTATGTATTGCAACATGCATCTTTGAATTACCATGTTTCTCTGCTGTATCTCTAGTGTTTGATATAGAACTTGGGCCATGCTTGTTTCGAAGTACATTACGGATTGTCTCTTTACAATTCTCATTTACATTCAGTGATGCTCTATCAAGTCGTTAAGTCTCTGTACTTGATTTGACATCTGTGACATTGCAATTCTAGGTCTTATCTTGGCAGCAACAGGGCAATTGGAAACATATCTTGACCAGCATCCAAATACAAGTTGACAGCATTGAGTCGCTGTCTCAATATTCCCAGATAATTTTTTCAAGGTAGATTTGAATGTGGACGTGGATGGGGCCTAGTGTAGTAAAAGCTATTGTCTTATCTAATTTTGTTACTTTGATCAGTGCACTAGTAAAAAGATTGCTATAGCAGTTGTCCTCGACTTCATCATCAATGAGGTTAGCTTATAACTCTCATCTTATTAAAATACAATTTTTGCAAACTGCACAATATACTAATTTCCTAATTTCCAGTTATCCTCGACTTTATCATCAATGAGTTCCTAATTTCCAGTTACTTCGGACAAGTGATAGATAAACTTTAAGCAACTAATTAGAGATGTGCTAGCTAGCTCTTGAGTCTAATTATTCTTGCATTTTGTTAATTCCCGGTTTAGTGCATCTACTAGTGATGAATCTTATGTTATTTGTTTTTGGGAATCACTTGACATTTAGGTTGAACTTAAGCATGTAGCATTTTGTTTTTGAGACATCTTGTGAATTTGTTGGAAGAATGTTAGATATATGGATCGCTTTTGAATGCAATGAATTATTCAATGCTATAAATTTTATCTACAGAACTGTTTAAAAGAAATTAATTGTGATTTCATATTGTAATACAATAAATAAAGAACAATACAATAAATAAAGAACACAGAGAGGTAAACCTAATTAGTTACCAATTTTTTGAAAAACATTAGTGACCAAGCAAGTAGTGTTAAATAACCCGCCTTCTAGATCTTGTTCTTTGATGTAACCAACAGCAATAGACTAAACTAGCAAATATTAAAACACTTAGAAACACACAAGAATTATATTGGTTCGGCAAAACTTTTGCCTACGTCCAGTTGTGATTTCTCTAGATAGAGAAATCACCGCTCCTTTGATTAATAATAGAGATTACAGAACTTTTGCAACCCTAGAACTAAACTCAAAACTCTTGGCTGTCTCTGGCTATTTTTCCTCGCTAAAAATAAGCCTTGCCACACCCTATTTATAGATATAGAGTTGGCTTACATGCCCTAAGGCTGATTGAATTCCTATTCCTAAGTGGATTAGGAAAGTACACTTATCCAAATCCTAATAGACTTCTGGAAATCCCAACCCAAATTGAATAAGGAAAACTGAAATTTTTTCCTAATCCTTCTAGGACAAGAATTGGTATACCTCTAATTTTCCTAAAACAATCCTAAACCAACTAGGACATATTTGATGAGCCAAAATCCTAACAATCTCCACCTTGGTGAGTCAAACCAAGTCCTGATCGTTGCACTCCAGAGTATCTTTGAACCTCCTTGAAGCGGCTCTGGAAATCTTCAAAAGTCTTCACCTTGGCAATCTTCTTCTTGCCTCATTGCACCTCAAGTGAGGAGGTGCTCCACTTTAATCAATCAACGAGATTGATCAAGTTCAAGCAATGCTTGAACTTCTTGCCTGACACTATCTTTGTAAGGAAATCTGCGGCATTGTCATCCGTATGAATCTTTTCAATCCAAATCTCCTCAGACTCCACCCAATTTCTGATTCTGTGATATCTTGCTTCAATGTGCTTTGATCTTCCAGAAAAAACTTGATTCTTTGCCAAGTGAATGACACTTTGACTATCACACTTCAGCTTCACACAATCTTGGGTGATTCCCATTTGACTTACCAAGCCATTAAGCCAAATTGCTTCCTTTCTAGCTTCGGCCAATGCAATATACTCTGCCTCTGTGGTCGACAAAGCTGTAATTGATTGCAATAGTGCCCTCCAACTGATCGGTCCTCTTGCACATGTAAACACATAACTAGAAGTTGACCTTCTCTTGTCCAAGTCCCCTGCATAATCAGCATCCACATATCCCAACACCCTTGCATTTTCTTTTTGCTTCTCAAACATAATCCTTTGTCGCCAAGAACCCTTCCAATAACGCAAAATCCACTTGACTGCATCCCAATGTTGCTTCCCTGGATTTGCCATGTATCTGGAAACGGCACTGATTGCTTGAGCTATGTCGGGATGTGTGCATACCATTGCATACATAAGGCAGCCCACAACATTAGCATAAGGCACCTCTATTACTTGCTACTCTTCCTCGGACTTAGGACATTGTTGCGCACTTAACTTGAAATGAGCTGCCAAAGGAGTCGAAACTATTTTTGCTTCTTGCATGTTGAACTTCTCAAGAACCCTCTTAATATACTTGGCTTGTGATATCCAGATCCTTCTAGTGGTCCTATCTCTCTGAATTTCCATGCCAAGGATCTTCTGTGCTGCACCTAGATCCTTCATGTCAAACTCCTTGCTCAACATCTTCTTCAAGTCTTGAATTCTAGACTTGTCTTGACAAGCGATTAGCATGTCATCCACATATAGCAATAGCAATATGATTATCCCATCTTGGAACACAGGATAGTACACACAACAGTCAAATAAACATCTTCTAAAATTAATTTTCAGCATGAAGTAATCGAACCTCTTGTACCACTGTCTTGGAGACTGTTTCAGGCCATACAAGGGACTTTCTTAGTTGACATACTAGGTTCTCTTTCCCATATTCAACAAACCCTTCTGGTTGAGCCATGAAAATTGTCTCCTCTAGATCCCCGTGAAGAAACGCTGTCTTCACATCCATATGCTCAATCTCCATGTCATGCTGAGTTGCCATTGCTAAAAGCAATCAGATAGAAGTATGCTTGACTACAGGTGAAAAGATCTCATCATAATCCACCCCTTCCTTTTGTGAGTACCTTTTAGCCATGAGCCTTGCTTTGAATCTCACGGCATCTTGTTCATGTAGTCATTCCTTTTTCCTAAACACCCACTTGCATCCAACTAGCTTTCTGTCTTTGGGCTTAGGAACCAACTCCCAAACAGAGTTCTTGTAAAGAGACTCCATTTCTTCTGTCTTAGCACTTATCCAACTATCTCGCTCATCACTTGCTATAACTTCTCGATAAGTAGTTGGATCTCCTTGACCAATGTTGAGAGCATAATTAACCTCGTCTTGGTCAAACCCAAACCTGTCAGGTTTTTTCTTGTTCCGATTAGGTTTGTCCAGTGCTATGCATCTCTGGAATGCAGGTGGATTGTTGGTTGGAGTTCGAACCCTCGGGATGTCTGGCGGATTAGAGTGCCTTCAATCTGCCCTGTTTCTTGCTCCACCTAATTCCTAACTGGTGAACGATGTTGATGCTCTTCTTCCTCAAAACCATCATATTCGGCATCTTGCCCAATTTGCTCCACCTGAGCTTCTTCTTCGTCTGAACTGATTAACGGAATCTTTGTTGCTTCAATTTCAGCATCGTCTTTCTTCTCCCTACTGCTCTCGACTTTATTCAGAGGCATGGTTGTCTCATCAAAGACAACATCTCGGCTGACAACCTTTTTCCTGTTGTTGATATCCCAAAGCTTGAAACCCTTCACTCCTTTCTCAAAACCTAAGAATATGCAATGTGTAGACTTTGGTTTGAGCTTGGACCTTTCATCACTTGGAATATGTGCGTAAGTACAGCCGAATACCCTGAGCTTGGAATAGTCCACCGGCTTCTCAGACCATACCTCTTCTACACTCTTAAAACCGAGAACTGTAGATGGTGATCTGTTAATCAAATAACTTGCATGATTAACAGCCTTTGGCCAAAAACTATCAGGCAATCCTGCATGAAATCACATGCTCCTCTCTCTCCATGAGAGTTCGGTTCATCCTCTCAGCAGCTCCATTTTGTTGGGGATTCTTCTTTACTGTGAAGTGCCTTGTGATGCCTTCTTGCTTGTAGTAATCGGTAAACTCATTACTTGTATATTCACCTCCATTGTCACTTCTCAGGTACTTGATCTTTCTTCCAGTTTGATTCTCGGTTTCTGTTTTCCATTCCTTGAACTTTGCAAAAACCTCGGATTTCTGCTTCATGAAATAAACCCAAACCTTCCTAGAAAAATCATCCATGAAAGTAACAAAATACTTGGCTCCACCATTTGATTTGGTTGGTGCAGGGCCTCAAACATCTGAGTGAATATAGCTGAGTTGCTCATTACTTTGGTTATCTGCACTGCTACTCGTGAATGATACCTTCCTTTGCTTTCCAAGAGCACAATATTCACAAAAGTCCAGTTTGCAAGATGACACGCCTTCCAACAGGCATTGCTTGTGCAGTTCTTGCAACCCTTTCTGGCTTATGTGCCCAAGCCTATGATGCTAGAGTTCAGTCTTGTCTTCTATACCTTGATTTATAGAAACAACTACTCCCCCGACTATAGTGGTCCCAATTAACTTATACAACTTATTGGGTTGTAAGTCACCCCGCATTACCACTAGTGATCCTTTGGCTACCCTGAGTCTTCCCTTTTTAGATTCGTACCCATAGCTGGCCTCATCTAAAGTACCCAAGGAAATCAAATTCTTTCTTAGTCTATTGACATATCTAACGTTCCCCAAAACTTGTATCATCCCATTAAACATTCTGATTCGAACAGTGCCGATTTCTTTTACAGGACATGAAGAATCGTCCCCCATTAAAACTTCCCCGCTACTGACTTTTTTGTAAGTATTGAACCATTCTCTTACTGCACAATATGAAAAGTGCATCCGGTATCCAAAATCCAATTTGTGAAAGCCTTGGAGCTTGATATTACTGAAAGAAGCTCCCCGTCACTCTCATGCTCAGTGACTGCACTAGCTGAACCCGAGCTTCCTTCCCTCTTGGCTTTCTTCTCTTTCCAAATCTTGTAGTTCCTCTTCCAATGATCGGCTGAACCACATTCGAAGCAACCTTCCTTCTTTTCCTTTTTCTTCTTGGATTTTGACCTACCTCTATTGCCTGTTTTCTCTTCCTTTGTCTTTTCCCGCCCCCTCTCCTTGCCTTTGGCATAAAGGCCTTGAGAGCTTTCAGTTATATCATCTAATTTAGCATATGACTAAAGAGCTTGAATCACGTCTTCAAGCTTCAGGGACTCTTTTCCAAACATTGGAGTTGTTCGAAAGTGCTTGAAAGACGAAGGTAGAGACCTCAGCAAGATGATAGCCATATCATCATCTTTGTAAGTTTCTTCGACCTTTTGAAGATTAGTTATGCAATTCTGAAACTTGCATACGTAATCTTCAATATCACCTCCTTCTTCCAGTCGAAGTCGGAATAGTTCATCCTTTAGAAAAAGTTTATTAGACACGATTTTGCCTATATAAACATTGTCCAACTTTTCCCATGCTACTTGGGCAGTCATCTTTTCGGTGATGTGTGACCGAACTGATCTTGTGAGATGGATCTCAATGGAACTCTTGGCCTTCTTGAGAACCTTGGTCAATGTTGCGTCTGTCATGCCTGTCGGCTTCTCATCGCTGAGTGCATCATCCAAATATTGCTGTATCAGTATGTTCTTCATCATCCTTTGCCAATCCGTGAAGTCATCCTTGCCGTCAAAGGGGTTTAACGCAGGTCCTAGATCCGCATTCATCTTCCCTTTAGACATCGTAGAACCCCTTAACCTAGGCTCTTGATACCACTTGTTAAATAACCCGCCTTCTAGATCTTGTTCTTTGATGTAACCAACGACAATAGACTAAACTAGCAAATACTAAAACACTTAGAAACACACAAGAATTATACTGGTTCGGCAGAACTTTTGGCTACGTTCAGTTGTGATTTCTCTAAATAGAGAAATCACCGCTCCTTTGATTAATAATAGAGATTACAGAATTTTTGCAACCCTAGAACTAATCTCAAAACTCTCAGGCTGTCTCTGGCTGTTTTTCCTCTCTAAAAATAAGCCTTGCCACACCCTATTTATAGATATAGAGTTGGCTTACATGTCCTTAGGCTGATTGAATTCCTATTCTTAAGTGGATTAGGAAATTACACTTATCCAAATCCTAATAGATTTCTGGAAATCCCAACCTAAATTGAATAAGGAAAACTGAAATTCTTTCCTAATCCTTCTAGGACAAGAATTGGTATACCTCTAATTTTTGTAAAACAATCCTAAACCAACTAGGACATATTTGACGAGCCAAAATCCTAACAAGTAGATCACTAATGTGGGCATGTGACCCAATTTCAGTGACCAAAATGCATGTTTTGGTGACCAAATTGTAAGCCCTTTAGTGACCAAATTTGTGGTCCCTAATAGTGTTTTTATTAGTGACCAGACAGGGATAGTCACTAATTCTGTGTTGTAGTGACCAATAGTAGACATTGGACACTAAGTAGAATTTGTGGCGAGTGACCACCCAATGACCAGCAATATTTGGACACTGATTGCTTTGGTGATCAGATGACCAAAAGGGTGGTTCTTGTGACCAAGTGGGTGGCCACGAATACCTTTTTTTCTTGTACTCTCTCTCTCTCTCTCTCTCTCTCTCTCTCTCTACAAGTGATAATGGGGAATGGGGAAGAAGACGGAAGTCAAAGCTGACATTCCGGATGGATTGTTCTCTTTGAAGTTTCCATGGGGTGGGTGATGATATAATGTTATTGTGCAAAATAAGGTTGGGGATGGGAATAGCACTCAAGAAGATAGGCACCACCAAAATGGGTATATTGAATTTACAAGGGTTCAACAAACTGAAAATTGAAATAACACATAATTGGAAATGAAAGGCACTCCATGGTTTTCCCATTTCTATCTTATGCATCGAGGTGCAGATCATTAGGGTGAATTGATCATGGCCCAACATCATGGGGGGGATTATTATAGGTCGCAATAGTGGGGGCACACCAGACTAAATATGATTAATAAAGTCACATTCCTCTAGGTGGGTTAGACCAACTGGTTTAGGGTAGCAAGCTCACCCCCTTACATCCAAGTTTGACTTCGTGAATAGATTATTTAGTGTAGTTTAGACTATCACTTGTAATAAATAAAAAAAGATCACATTCCTCCATATACACCTTCAAGTTGCAAGAACTCTGAATCGTTTCTCTCGCACTCGCTTATGTTGCTTCCAAAGGATTGGCACCTACATTGCTATCACCTTACATAGGATGGCTATAACCAACTTCCACACGGCTCACTAGATAGGCTTGATCAAATTCCATGGAAGGATTGGAAGCTTCTCTTGCTCTACAACATTTGTCAACGAAAAAAAAAAAAAAACAACATTTAGAAGCGATAGGGCACAACTTTTCCCCTCTTCTCATAGGGACTCGATTAGTTTTTCGCTCAAAATATTCAAAGGATTAAACGATAATATTAAACAAAAATATCAAGCGATTTGATGTCCACAATGAGTAATATTATATAAGCAAAAAGTCACTTTTGGTCCCTATAGTTTCTCACTTTTACCACTTTGGTCCCTGTCGTTTCAATTTGGTCAATTTTGTCCCTGTAATTTCAATTTGAAGCAATTCAAGAACAATTCTCAATTTCTGTCAAATTTTTGTAACTTCTGTTAATTATGGAAGGGCAATTTTGTCCAAAAATTATTAAAAAATTTATTCATTTTTAAAAATTAATCCCCACCCAACCCTAGTCAGCCACCACCTCCTTGTCACCCAACCATGACCCCAACCATCCAAGCCCGCCCAAACTCCAAACCCCAAAAAAGAAAAAAAATCCAAATGAGAAGAGGGTTCAGATCAAGCATGAAGTAGGTGATCATGAGGATGGGGATGGCGTCTCCCCTTTCTTCTTCCTTTCTCTCTAAAAATAAAAAAAAATTCCAAACAATGGATTCAACCAATTTCTGTCACCAACGATCGCCATCATCGGATCGGTTGCTCAGCTTCTTCTCATTCTTGCCACCTTCCTCTGCCGCCACCGTTGCTTTTTCTTCCTCTCTCTCTCAAAAATAAAAAATAAAAATCCAAACGATGGATTCAACCCGTTTCTTTCACCAACGATCGCCATCGTCGGATCGGTTGCTCAGCTTCTTCTCATTCTCGCCACCCTCCTCCGCCGCCACCGAGGAGGAGCTCAACGAGGCCAAGATCTTCGTTGTCATCAAGGCCCATCCCTTCGATTCCGAGATCTTCGTAGTCACATCCCATGCGGACTTCGAGAAAGTTCGAGAGCTTGGCTTTGATGAAGGTTCCCATGTTGTCTCATGCGGTAGAGAAGCATTGGAGAAACGAAGACCTTACTGATGTTGTTAATGATGATGATAATGATGGAGACGACGAGATGCTGCCGCTGCATGAGCTGGTGGGAAGAAGAAGAAGAATCCATGAGCTCCAAGAGGTCGTCGGGGTCTAGCTACATCGTTAGATCTGGAAAGAGGGAGGTTGGTTGAGGATGGGAATAGGGTGGGCGAGGTGTGGGGCTGAGTTTTGTGTTTTCCGGGCGAAGGGGTGGGGCTGGACCTATGGATGGGAATGGGTGTCGGGTTTGGATGGAGATGGGTTGGGAATGGATATCTGTGAGGGCATTTTCCCTTCTGTTTGGTCGAATAAGAAAGTTTATGGATGGTGGGCGATGTCTAGGTGCTAGTTGGTGGACAGTAGTTTTTGGCGATGGCTAAGTGGTGGTCTATGGACGATGGTTTTTAGGGATGGTTGGGTTGGGGTGACGGTGAAGGGGTGGGGCTAGGAGGGGAGGGGTTTAGCTTTTAATTTTTATATATTTGATTTTAATGTTTTAAAATTATTTTTAAAGAAAATAATAATTTGTGGACAGAATTGCCCCTCTATAATTAACAGAAGTTACAAAAATTTGACAGAAATTGAGGATTGTCCTTGAATCACTTCAAATTGAAACTACAGGGACAAAATTGACCAAATTGAAACGACATGGACCAAAGTGGTAAAAGTGAAAAACTATAGGGACCAAAAGTGACTTTTTGCCTATTATATACACTTGTTTTTGAATTGATCAGAGAAAGAATGAAGGTTACCGTTTTGACCCTGTCTCTCATTTCTAACAAAAAAATTAGGGTTTCTGTTCATCAGGTTGTCATAGGCTAACTTCAAAAATTCTTTCATCCTGGCTTCCTTAGTAAATTCAAATGACTACCATATCAGCTCCTTTAGTTCACCATCAATACCCTGCATGCATATTCACCTCTGAAATATCATTGCTACATTCAACAATATATGAAGACTTAATTCCGTTTTCTATTCGGTGGTGTTGATCTTGTGATTCTCCTCGCCTCGGCCTAGGCATAGATAAACCAAGATTGCATAGTGAAAGAATGAAAATGAAACAAATTTAAAGCTTGAAAGTGAAAAATAACTTAAAGTTATTGTTGGTTTTAGTTTTCATTTTCAAAAGTAGTCCATACACATTGTTCCACCTCCCTCCTACCATCGTTCCCCTACCGTCCTTCATTGCTCCTTTTTTTCAAATATTTCCTGTGTCTTTATCTCTATCAAGAAAAAAAAGAGAAAAACTTACCATCTCAACATTTGTATCCGTAGGAAAATCTTCGCAAAGTTCAAGTGAGATGAAAATATCTCCAATCATGGCCGTTGGCACTCTTTTCAGCTTTGCTTGAACTTAATTGTGCTACATGTGACTAGAAATGCAAATCGATTATGTGAGAGTGACTGGTCAAGGCCCTAAGCCACCAGAACAACCTATGAGAGAAAGATTTGATGTTTCGGACCTCAATCTTTGAGAGAGAATTTTCTTATGTACCAATCAAACCAGTAAGTCACTAAAAAAACTTGAGAAATTAGCAACATCTCTATATAAATTATGTGAATCATTATTTTCACTTGCTACAAGTGGCACCTTTTTTTATATGGAGGTGGAAAGTACCGATGAAATGCTTATCTGTGAAGTACTCCTAGATATTTTCACGAAGAGAGATAGTGAGAGAGTTAACTCTCCACTCCCTTGATTTCGATCCTTTGGTATATACCATGTTGGTGTTGTGATTGGTTGCTGTTTTCTTCTTGGTGTACAAGCGGACTCGGGTGTGAACCACTACAACACAATCACAATACAATTGCAATAACAAATCAACAATGCTACCTCACTATGATATAATCATAAAAAGTTCATAGAAAATCTCAATACCAAATGCAAGAATCAATTGACAAAGAACAAACACATTTGTTGTTTCAAACAAATAAAATCAATCACAATACTTCACTTTCTACACAAAATATAGACGAAATCAATCACAATTCCAATTTCAGTAATCAAATTCAATTTAACATCAAAAATTACATATTCCCAACAATTCATTATCTGGAGAAGCTGTTCTTGAAGAGGGCATGTAAACCCTGACTTCAAAACCCCCTAAAATTGGACAAAAATGCTCAAACAATGGCCACCTACTGCCAAGACATGCTGTCATATTCAAAAAAGATGGTTTTGTTTGGGTTTGTTTAGGTTGCATAAGGGATTCGAAGAGAGACGAAGTTGGAGTTTGGATTTGGGTAGAGAAGAAAACAGAGAGGAAGAGGAAGAATTGAGTTTTGAGGGCAAAGCTGTGGGTTTTGCAAGTTGTTATTGTTCTTCTTCTTCGTGAGAAGAGGCGTACTTAACTAGAGAGAGAGAGAGAGAGAGAAACCAAAAACTAACCAAAAGTGTTATCTAGTCGATAAGTGGGCAATAAGTATGTATTTATAGGTGATATTTGAAAATTTGTGGGGAAATGTGGTATTTCCAGTTAAAATTAAAAAAATGGTGGCATTAAGCGCCATTTCCCAAAAAAATATATATATGTAAATTACATATCCAATAATGTACCTATGAAAAATAAAAATAAAAATATATACGTATAAAAATATAAATATATTATTTAAATAAAATATAGGTATATTATTTACCAAAAAAATTAAAAAACAATTAAGTCAGTTACTTTGTAATTGAAATTTCCGTACACTTTTCCTAAATTAAAAATAGGTACACAATAATTTATAGAAAATATAGGTACATTATTTACTCATAGGTAAATTATTTTACAATATACCTATAAATGTGTATAGGTGCATTATTTGGAGCGGAAAAATAGGTTCAATTAAAAAACAAAATTGGTACACTGTTTTACTAGTTACGTTATTAGAGAAAAGATAAGGTACATTATTTGGAGAGAGAAAATAGGTTTATTAAAAAAAATATATAGGAACACTGTTTTACTAGGTACATTATTAGAGAAGAAAAAAAAAGGTACATTATTTAGAGAGAGAAAATAGGTTCATTTAAAAAAAATTGTTTTTCATAAAACAAACAATAAAAATATGATCAAATTACTTTTCATAAAACAAATAAAATGTACTTTATTCAGAGAAAAAAAGGGTACATTATTGGAAGAAAAAAATGGGTGCATTATTTAGAGAAAAAATAGGTTCATTTTAAAAAAATATATTT
Source organism: Prunus mume (assembly GCF_029339155.1). Taxonomy (NCBI): domain Eukaryota; kingdom Viridiplantae; phylum Streptophyta; class Magnoliopsida; order Rosales; family Rosaceae; genus Prunus; species Prunus mume. The sequence goes on from NC_142705.1 coordinate 17,867,362, forward strand.
TTTTCATAAAACAAACAATAAATAGATTATCAAAATATTTTTCAACATAATTAGAATGTACACTATTATTCATAAAACTATAATAAAATAGATTACTAGTAGTATATTTCATAAAAGGAAAAGAACATAATATTTTTATTAAATAAACCAAAACGTTAATCACATGTAGATTACTAATACGTTAATGTTGAATTTAATTTCAAATAAGTTTCTAAATTAATTCCTACATCCATTACAACCATTTGAAGATCTTTCCAAATTCAATGTGTGTCATTAATTACACCCCCACATAACACGTTAACTTGTAAATAGGGGTAGTTTTGGAATCTGAAAAATAGAATAAATCATATTTTAAGCTAGATTAGATAACTTGCTTACTTGAATCCTAGTCATTGGGTTTCATTTGAAAAAATTGGGTATTTTAAATAGAAAAATAAAGGAAAGGGTTGTAAGTGATTGAAAATGAATTTTATGGGTCTAAGCTCAATTTACTATAAAAATATATATATTAAGCCGTTCTACTATTAATAGTACCGATAGCGAATCTTTGTGATAAAACTCCATACATACTGGGTGTGGGCTGCTAGTCTCTCTCTGAAATCTTGAAACCAAGTGATCAACCAAAGTTTTTTAATATGTTAATTTTGGTGACATTGAAAAATTATTAATCTCATTGATGGGAAATTGAAGAACCAAAAATTAACCCCATTGATGGGAAATTTGTCATCAATACTTCTGAATTTGGTATTAGTTGAATCCTGTTTTACTCATTGAATTTGAACTAGGCTTCATTTGGCAAAATTCCAGTAAAAAAATCTTCAAGATTTTTGTAGCAATGAAGGAAATGCAATGTTAACAATTGTAGTAGAGAAAGCTTTTTGCCGCAAGTCTTTATGTCTGCAACAACACTGGAATTCTGTGTTATTATTTTGATTAGTAACTTTGAGTAGTAATGAAAGATATGTAGGAGAGGTTATGAAGTTTTGATGTTGTATTCGGCTAACAAAGTAGAAAAAATTGAAGCAGAGGGATCTTCAAGAACTACTTATTTGAAGAGACAATTTAACATCAATCCTTGATAACTCTAAAAAATACATGAACTTAAGATTTAACCATCAAATCTGCTCAAACATTCGAATGATACACAAATGAAATCCAGTACATGAATTATAATACACTTCAACACACTTGGATTTGAAATGGGATTGTTTCTCAAGAATTGATGAGGTTTGCGATGTGGAATTGCAACTTGCTATTCCAAACTTGAAGAACTAACTCTGTATGCACATCCTCATAAAATTCTTCAGAGCAGAACTCAACCTCCTCATCAATGTGCTGAAAATAGGGAAACAATATTAAACTAGAAAAATAATACTCATCAGCTTATACTAAAATGGAAAGTGACAAATGGTGGCCAGTCTCAGTACGAAATTTTGTCAACTGGAAAAAAAAAAGGGCAATATACAAAACACTCTAGATCTAAAGAGAAGGATGCATGAACTTCTAAACACAATAAGTTACACCACATTGAAAGTGTTCATCCAATGCGGTAAATGTGAGAATCCTATCAGTAAAGAATGTGACCATGCTGACCAGTATTCCTATCAGTATAATTTAACAAAACAAAAACATGATCATATCACTAAAAACAGAAAAGTTCCTTCAATTCCTATATATCATCAGATGGAGACACAAAATACATTAAAGAAACCTATCAGAAACCCAATTAACGTAAATCCTAGCCATCTAGAAATCCCGTCTTAATGATTTCCTTTGTGTGATTTGACTTGCAAGAAGAAGTATTTTGTTCAACAAAAGAGAGGGGGTGAAGAGAACGATGTAGAAATATAAGTGTACATTTCTCTCTAATATTTTAGAGCACCCAGGGGTCTCCTTATTTTAGGATCAAGACAGGAGCATTTTTGGAGTTGGGTTCCTGACATTCACTCTAAATTTTAACTTAGAATCTCATTTAGGGAGGAGCCCATTGGAGATTCTCTAATGAGATACCACATCAAAATTAGGCTGTTTGTTTTGTTTTCGTCTACTATATCGCAATGATAGAACACTTGAATTAACATAACCTCAAACACAAATGAAATACATTGTAAATTCTTGTCAAATCGAAGCTTAAACAATCTTCACACGTAATTTTCTTTGTTTATATCATTAGAATCTAATTTGATCATGCTAACTCAATTTAATTCTTTCCTTAATATGACATAATATGGCATATTGTTTTTAGTAATAAGATTTACTTAATATAGAAGTTGGAGATGGCAACATATATATACTCACCTCTGCACTTCTCTGTGTTAACATCATATCTCTATTATCTCATTAGAATTCGGTCTCCTATTCAAAAGAAAAAAATGTGTATCATTGAGATGGCAATCAGGTTTGAAAAAGAAACACTTTAATTGTTATATTATTGACTAAACACCAGTGAGCATTCAGGAGCATACCTTTTTTCGTGAATGTTCCCTATAGTGCTATTGAGGTCCCCCATCCACTCAGACTTTCCCAACTCTGTGTACACTTGAATTACAGAATGTGTGTTGACAACCTTAGAAGCAAATGTTCTTAAATCTGGACAATTTCTAACCCTCAATTCCATCAAAGATGGCAACTTCAAAGTATAAGCTTCAGTCGAAAAACAGATAAGGTTTCGTAGATCTTCAAGCATCATGGAATTCAGTCGAGGAAATGTAATTTCCTGATCAGCACATTCAGTGTCTGCTTTTGCAATAACGTGTTCAATCTTCTCACAATTCCCAATTTTTAAGTCCTTTAAACTGACAAGGAGCTTGGCTACAGTTGACAAGAACAAATATCGCAAACTGCCACAGTAGGATACACTTAAGAATGTCAAGTTTCCGAAGCCTGTGATATGTTGTGAACCGCCGGTTTCCCATACGTGCATTAAACTTGGCAATTTGTTTAACAACAAGTGACACAACTTATTGAATGCTTGAACATTGTGGCTTTCCACAGCCTTTGGTCCCTTGAGTTGGAAAACAACTTCCAATGACTCACAATATTGTACAGAAAGACGTTCTAGATTATCGTAATCATTTGAGTCTTGATCAAGATTTGTTGGTGCAACCTAGAAAATCAAACATGAATTGAGCAATTGTATATAATTTATATAATTTCAATATGGCAATGTCATTTTCATTCTCAATTGTAGCTTACCTCTTGATTGACTGGACGTGGCAATATATGAACAATATTTCTTCTTGAAGTAGGTTTGGTCATTGGGCCACATGAATAAGGTGTACATCCACATGATCCTGATGAAATACCTTCATCTTCATCTTCATCTTCGTGATGAGCTGTTGAATCTTTCTCCAACTTTTTTATTTGTGGAATTACTGAAGCCAATGTCTTCAGTTTGTCGCATAGTCCCACCAACATAATTTTGGCGGCTGACCATAAAGAAGTAGAAGCATCAGGACAAAGACTCTCAAGACTCGGAAGCCCCACCAGATCAAAACTATTTAGTTTGGGAAACAAAGTCATGCCCGTCTGATCCTCTTTTTCATTTTCATTTGTGGGTCTGACTATAGTTTCCATTTTTTCACAGTACATTATGTTGAGCTCTTCAAGATTCACAAGTTGCCTGGCAATTGAATGTGGGAACACATATTGGAGATCATCAGCACGTCCTATTTTAAAATATCTTAAGTTTTGGAAGCCCTGGAATCCACGCGGAATGTTCTTCCAAAGGTGTTGACATGTAAGTGAAATCTCCAATTGTCGTAAATGAGAAAATGCTGGAACTGCCTGCCCATCCCTAACCATATGGCCTTTCAGATCAAAGAACACATCTACAATGCCATCGAAATATTCTAGTTTCACTTCTTCAAGATTTTGTAACCATAAAATGCACTTTGATGGAAATACTGCTCTTTCAAAGCTTCTAGAAGGTTGATGCTCATCATATGAAGTTCCTACCACATTTTGATCCTTAGGCGTTGTTACCTGAAAAGATTCATTAATTAATAAATATTTAAAGAAACATTTTGTATATTCAAAAATGAAATTAATAACAAGCTCAATTATTATTATTTAAATTACTTCAATATGACTTCATATTAAAATACTAATAAAACCAAATTTTAATCGGAGGACTAGTCAGTTTCTAGATTCTTTATGCTGATACTATTCAGACGAAACCTCTCCTCTACTGTGCACTGCTTTGCAGAATAATAATCACATAAAAGCTAGACTTTGTGGTCTCAGGTCAAACTAAATGCTTCCACGTGGCAAGAATTTTCCAGTAAACAATTTGGAGCGTGGCAATTAAGACTGTAATTTTGTTGGTGCTTGTACCGGTAGTTTATAGTTTTGATTTCTCGAATAGAAGCAATTCAGGTAAGGCAGCCCACGTGCAAACAAAAATATATGTGAACTTAAATTTCTTTGCTTCTTTAGATAGTTTGAGATTTCTAAATATATTATGTAATGAGACCATTAACAAAAATGAGTCCAAAATTTTTACAAATAAATATATGGAATGGATATATGATGATTTTCTTTGTGGTCTGCACATGTTCAATTATTTATTTATTTATTTATTTTAAAGGCAAGTGAACTAAATTCCTCATTTATCAGTATGAGAATATTTTCAGTTTTTAGGAAGAAGATGAGTAAATAATAGTCAAACTAAATTCAGACCTCATGGCAAGTAAACCAAAAATAAATAAAAATTGAGGCACAAACAATTAACAAAACAATTATACTATTCAAGCATCGAAATAATAAGTTATATATGTAACATACCTCAGGGTTGGAGTATAGCTTGTTGGCTTCGTAGAAACCAACAAATTCATCAGATAGATCTCCGAGTGTCAACTTTGTTAATTTAGGGAAAGCTATGATGTCCGATGCCGTCTCATGTTCCCTCCACTCTTTTGAGACGATTTCTTTCATTTGGGGACACCAGGAAACACTTAAGCTTTGGAGTTGAACCAAGTTGCTTGCTACTGATAGAGAAAATACATATTTTAAAACAGGGCAAAAACGTAATTCAAGAGATCTTAAGTTGATAAAAGAGCTCTGTGGAAGTTGATCGTGGCATATTGCTTTTAGCTTGGGCATCCCCCAGAGTTCGATTGATTGGATGAGAGGGAAGGCTGTTTGTTGAGTCCAACTTGCTCCATTTACAAGGTATTCTATCTCAGGGCAGTCCCAAATTGTTAAAACTTTTAAGTGTTGCAATCCCTCTTGGTCTAATTCATTGAGGACATACTTTAAATTCTTAATCTCTTTCAATATTAAATGTTCACATTTCTTAAATAAGAGTCCAACAGTTTGAATCTCCATGAATTCCGTTGCATCACTTTCAACAATATCCAACTTATTTTCGAATGCATAACAACCAGTTCTTAATGATGAATCTTTACGAACCCCTTTGATGGATATGTGGAATCTTATTGTTGTCTGAATTGTCAAGTAAAAGTCTTTTGGAAAGAAGTTGAAATCGGGTATCTCTATGACTAAAACCTTCAAATGATTAGACAAAGACATCACCTCAACAAGGCTTGCCATCCTCTTATCTTCTCTTTCTGCTGCTGATTGTTCCCATTCGCCAAAACTATTTTCCATATACAACTCTTCAAGACTAGATAAGCTCGATAAGAGACCATGTGGAATCTTCTGAAGACGATCACAATCCGTGATATCTAACAACCTTAAATGTTTAAGAAGTCCAATTTCCTCGGCAACTCTAAGATTCTAGAGCATTTACGAAAGCTGAGGATCTCTAAATTTCCCAATCTTCCTATAACATCAGATATATCTGTTAAATAACGACAACCATTTAGGGACAAGGTTTGAAGGCTCTTCAGTAGTCCTAGTGAACTTGGCAAGGCTGATATCCCATGCACGTCTACCAATGCTAAAACCTTCAGCTCTTTCATTCCTTTACACATGACGTCCATGCTATTTTCCGAATAACGTTCGCCTTCTAAGTGTAGAAGCTCAAGTTTTGGACAATCCAGACCAACTGGGATCTCATCAATATTAATTGGTATCAATGAGATTGTTGTGTAATGGTCATATATCTTTGGCCACCCTTTCTTTTCAGCATCACATCTTATTAGAAATCTATGTGGATCTCTTGAGGCAATTTGTATGGCAACATCACGAACTATGTCATGCATCTTGGTATGCTCTTCCGATTTGCCATCTAGCAACAAAAACCTTCTTTGAAGTTTGTCAACCAAAGAATGCACTCTATTTCTTGCTTCTTCCACTGAATCAGTGTTACTAAAATACCCTCGACCCCATCCATATCTAACCAAATACTCAATTGGAATATCATAATCTTCAGGAAATAAACAACAAAGCAAAAGGCATGACTTTGCTTCATCACTCTCCAATCTATCATAACTCCATTGTATGCTTGAATAAACTTTGTCATTCATTGAAGAGATGCTTCCAAGAGCTGAACTTTGTAGCTGTTTGAGGGCATCATCCCATTCATACTTCCTCTTATTTTCTAGTGCTTTCGCAACAGTTAAAATAGCAATAGGTAAACCTGCACACTCATTTGTGACTTGTTTAGCCAAATTAGGATAGTCCAAGGGTTTACCTATGATTTCACGGAAGAGTTCCCATGATTCCTCTGGTGTTAAAACTGGGATTGTAAAAATTTCTTGACTTCCCATTGCATTGCACACTTCCGAGTTTCGCGAGGTCAATAGAACTTTGCACCCTTTATGAGGTCCATAAGGAAGTCCAATAGCCTCAAAATCGAGCTCTGTCCACACATCATCTAATACAATCAGGATCTTATTTATTTCCATGAGTCTTCCGTAGAGCTGTAGTGCCCTTCCAGTTTCGCTATCCTCCCCGTCATATGTAAATCGCAGCTCGTCTGCAATTTCTGATTGAATCTTCCGAACGCTTGGGCTTTGGGACACAACTGCCATCACAACATTATCGAATACTTTCAATCCTGCCAATCTTTTGATGATTTCTTTCACCATTGTGGTTTTACCCACACCCCCCATACCACAAATCCCAATCATTCTAACTTTTTCAGTCTTCAAAACCTCTATCACGCTATTCACATATGTCATTCTAGATTTAAAATCCTTAAAACCTTCTTTGAATGTTGACCATATCATCGGTGGAGGTGCAGGATGGGCAACATTATTATTGAATGTTCTTTCTTTGTGGAGATGACGAACATCTTGTGTAATCTTAGTGGCTTTCCTACTTATGTTCCGCCGGTACAAGCATCGCCTTTTCATGCTGACTTCTTCCTCAAAATGCAACACTTTCTGAATTAACTGTCAACACTTGTTAGCCAACTTTGAACATCAGAGTTGATAACTTCACCATTCCTTTTGGCAGCGTTAACCAATTCTTGCACCCCATCTTTCATCTCAAAAAGCTGTTTAAGTTCATCCTTTAGATCTTTCATGTTGGTATCATAGTAAATCAAATAGCCAAATTCTCTGCCTATTGGTGCCACCAAGGACTCTGCAATTTTGGACGCAATTGAAATAACAATATCCATTTCCTTGTGAGATCAAAGACACGTAGATGAAATGATTATTTGTGTATCTTGTCTCCCAATCTGTACAAAGTCCAATGAAAAATAGATCAATATAAATATAGGATTGGCTGTTTTTGGCAAAATTTTATGTTGCATATATTTTATATTTATTTTACATCACTTTGTACGATTTTACCACTATCAACGATTGTACTTTAAAAAAAAAAAATTTAAAGCCATCTGACAATTGTTTACTTTGATGCATAGGTTGATTATAGTACGCCTTTTTTTGTTATTAGCTGGCCAAAAGGATTAAGTCTTACTAAGATTTAGTTGAATTTCTAGTTTTATTGGTTTTTAATTTCCTTTGCCAATTAGGTTTTCTTAAGAAACCAAGGGATAAGATTGTTGGGCTGCTTTACTCTAATATAAATAGACTATTAAAAGACTCATGTATTCAATTTTTTACGCATATAATTCCAGAGTTTAGTCGCTACAGTTTCTTTTAGGATATTTGACCTAGAACTCAATTATCTTCATTCTAACTTCTATTCTATAGCTTTATCATTTTATTATATGTATTTTGGGACTGTTTGGTTCACTAGACAACAACTTATAGACGATACCCTACATCAAATTGGTACCAGAGGCTAGGAAAATCCTTCCTTCACACCATGGTTGGTCATGGTAGAGGTTGTGGACAAGGGAACTAAGCCCAAAACACATAGATGACTGAGATGCGACGTATAATGGAAGATATGTCGAGAGCGGTGCAAGCCCTCCAATGACAGAAATTCACAGATGCCTATATGGAGACTTGGGAATGCAACCATGGTGATGGTGATTGAGGTGGATTGGAAGAGCAGTTGGTTCGTGCATTGGGTTTGAATGGTGGAGGAATTAAAATTGAAGTTGCTGATTTTTATGGAAATGTGCATGTAGAAGATTATTTAGATTCAGAGGCAAGTCTAGAGAATGGAAACCTATGGTAGAAGTGTAAGACATTACATTGTCTTAAACCATACTAGAATGGTCTTCTAATAACATAAGGAGTTGCAGTTTAGTATTAATCAAGAAACAGAACTCGAGCATATCTGCAGTTCTAGTTTAAAGTGAAGTTTAATTAGAAAACTAGAGCTTTGAGGATTCCTAGTCCTACATGGATTAAAACATTCTATCCTAGTACAATCAGGATTTGTTTAAGTGTTCTTCGATAGGCAAAATACTTAAGCAATGGATATATATAGAGGTCCCTTCCATAGCAGTCAAGACACACTTATATTGATATCTAACCCCATCTAGAGAAAGTTGAAAGACTGCATAGGAGAAGAAGATTTCTATACCTTCACCACAGCCATGTCTGAACAAGATTAGTGTTAGGTTAGTCTAGGAAGAAGCTTTGAAAACAAAAAATTATATATTCAATAGAGTACCTACTAAAAGTTTAAATGCTATCCCTTATGAAGTTTGCGTTAAAAGAAAACCAAGTTTGAATCACCTCAGAGTGTGGGGCTGTAAAGTTGAAGCAAAATCATACAATCCTATGGAAAAGAAGTTGGATTCAAGAACAGTCAGTGGCTATTTTGTTGGCTATCCAGAAAGAACTAAAGGCTACAGATTTTACTACCCTCAAAATACAACCAGATTTTTAGAAACTCAAAGAGCAGTATTCATAGAATCTAAAAATGAGGCAACATAAGAAAATTTCGATTTTAATGAAGTTATAATAGAAAATGGAGATACAGTGAATTCTAATGCAGATTACAGAACTCTAGTGTTACCTAGCTTTGACTTGAGTAGCACGCAATCTGTACAGGAAGATGAAATAGTGAAATAGTTGGAGATCCAATGATACTTGAACAAGAAACTCAAGAACAGCAAGTTCTGCCACCATAAAACACAAATGAAAATCAACCAGCAGAACAAAACCATGAACAAATGGACACATAGAGTTGAGAAGATCACAAAGACCAAGGAAAAGAGCACTACTTGATGACTACTATGTATATTTACAAGAATCTGAGCATGAAGTGAATGCAATTAAAGATCCCATGAACTATATGCAAGCAATGTCCAATGAGAAAAATGAAAATTGGTGGGGAGCTATGAAATCAGAATTAAGCTCTATGGAGAAAAATGGTGTGTGGGAGCTAGTGAACCTGCCGCAAAATTGCAAACCTATAGGTTGCAAATGGGTTTTCAAAACCAAGAGAAACCCTAAGGGACAAATTGATAGATATAAGGCAAGACTAGTTGTCAAAGGATACACACGGCAAGAAAGGATAGATGACAATGAAATATATTCACTAGTTTCAACTAAAGACTCATTTAGAGTAATCATGGCATTGGTAGCACATTTCAATTTACACTTACATCAAATGGATGTAAAGACTGCATTCTTGACTGGAAATCTAGAAGAGGAATATATATGAAACAACCAAAAGGTTTCATTCAAGAGAAGGGAGAAAATCTAGTATGTAAACTGTGTAAATTGATTTATGGTCTTAAGCAAGCTTCTAGACAGTGATATATCAAATTTGATGAATTTGTTAAGCAATATCGTTTTTACAAAAAAAATTCATTGGATGAATTCATTTACATGAAGAAGAGTGGGAGAAATTTCATCATATTGGTATTATATGTGGATGACATCTTATTGGCATGCACAGATTTATCAATGTTACATAGCTGTAAAGAATTCCTATCTAAACATTTTGAAATGACAGATCTTGGTGAAACATCTTATGTTTGGGAATTGAAATTAGAATGGATTATCACAGAAGAATTGTATAGAAAATATATTGCAAAGATTCAATATGCAAGGATGTGGTGGAACTTATATGCCTATTTCAAAAGCAGACAAGTTGAGCAAGGAATAGGCACCAAGGACTGAACAAAAGGAAATTTAAATGAATGACAAACCTTATGCCTCCTTAGTAGGCAGTCTTATGTATGCACAAGTCTGCACTAGACTTGACATAGCCTTTCCTATGAGTGTGCTAGGTAGATTTCAATCTAATCCTGGACAGGATTATTGGATTGCAAGCAAGAAAGTGTTGAGATATTTACAGAGAACCAAAGATTACAAATTGGTTTTCAGAAGAAGCAACAATTTGAAATTAGAAGGTTTTGTAGATGTTGATTTTGCAAGTTGTAAGGATGATCTCAGGTCAACATCATGGTATGTGTTCATATTTGCACGTGCTGCTGTATCATGGAGAAGTATCAAGCAACCTCTCTCTGTTTATCTACAATTTTAGTAGAATTCTTATGAGGCTATTTCTCAAGTTATGTGGTTAAAAAAATTATCACTAGATTGAGTGTAGTTGAGTCTATACATAGACCTATACAACTATGGAATGAAAACGGTGCAGCAATTTTGTTCGCAAAGGGAAACAAAAGGACAAAGGCTTCAAGAATTATATGGATGTTAAGTTTCTTAAAGTTAAAGAAAAGATAAGAGATGGGTACACTGTTTTGGAACACATCAGTACAACAGATATGATTGCAGATCCTCTTACTAAAGGGCTGCCAAATGCAGTTTTTCATAGGCATGTTCAAAGTATGGGATTGACAGAAAATATGAGTGGCTGAATTAGTGGGAGTGTTTCTGTTTTAACTAGAGTTTCATCATTTATATTTTGATTAACTAGTAAGGGTTTCGATGGATATTCAGAAAGTTTGAGGATTCATAAAGTGGAATTTTGTTGAGTTATTTTATTGGTTAGTCTATTTTTTTTTTATGTTTGATACTTGAATATACATATAAGGAAGTAAAGCTAGCAATTCAGGTAGCTGCAATGGTACAGTATATTCATGGCATTTGTTCAATTTTAACTAGACATTGGCAGTCATTTAGGGGACAGTGAATGAGCATGACATATCTATTAGCACAAATAGTTTAGTCATGAACATTCGACAGTTTTAATCTTGATCAAAGCCTTATGTGGTTTTGAAGAATCTCCAATGTAATTATAAGAACCATGAAATAACATATGTTCAAGTAGTTTCAATATTTCATTTTTGTTCTTCATTGATAGTGGCTTAGTAGGGATTTTGCTCAGTTATGTTTAACAAGGCCTTAAAGTGTGTAATGCTATTAACTGTTGTGATTATTTGACCAAGTGGGAGACTGTAAGACATTACATTGTCTTAAACCATATTGGAATGGTCTTCTAATCACATAAGGAGTTGTAGTTTAGTATTAATCAAGAAACAAAACTTGAGCATATCTGTTGTTCTAGTTTAAAGTGCAATTTAATTAGAAAACTAGACCTTTGAGGATTACAAGTCCTGCATGGATTAAAACATTATATCCTAGTGCAATCAGAATTTGTTTAAGTGTTCTTCAATGGGCAAAATACTTAAGCAATGCATATATATAGAGGTACCTTCCCTAGCAGTCAAGACACACTCATATTGATATCTCACCCCATTTAGAGAGAGTTAAAGGTCTGCATAGGAAAAGAAGATTACTATACCTTAACCACAACTATGTCTGACCAAGGTTAGTGTTTAAGTTCAAAGACAAAAAAGAACTTACAAGAAGATCATAAGGTGTTTATTTTTTTTATTTTTTATAAAGCTTAAATTGAAGAGCACCGCGCTTCAATGATGGAAGAGAGTTGAAGAGAAACATGTTTGACAAGGGAAGTAGAAGATCAACACATGTGAAAGCAAAGTTACGAAAGAATTTTTTAACGGCTGATTACACTATGGAGTTATATGAAAGGTTTCATAGCTTAAAACAATGAGATACGTTCGTTGAAGAATATAAATCTGAGTTTGGTAATCTCTCAATTCGAGTTGGTTTGAAAGATAGTAATCAAAAGATGACACAAGTCGTTATCTTTTAGTTTGAATAAGACCATTAGCGATGACATAGGGGTGGGTGTGGTCTATTTGTTCAACCAGCAATGTAATAATCATAAGATTTTGATTATAGAGTTTGACCCTTTTTACAATTTTTAGTTGAAAACTTTATTTTGGGAGGCCCTCTTGTTTATTTTGGCACAAGGCCCCTTCCGTTGTATATAGGCTTGTTGGCTTGATAAATATGTAAGCTGAAAACTACCAGCTGTCCTTGCTAGAAATATGCCCTTAAAGCCAACTAATTATATAATAGTTAGAGTTAAGGACATCTTTGATAAAAGACATATTATGTTATCAAAGGGCAAGAAAGGTTGTTTTATATATTAAATCATCCTATATTATCTTCCAAGGAATACACGAGTGGATATGAGAGCTATGTAATGAGATTGCATACATGGAGACTTCTTATCATCCTTAAATCCTGAATATGTTCCTGGTCATAGGAATATTGGTTGGGCGTCAATATTCCACAAAGACCAGTACACACAGTTTCGTCTCTATATGTAGGGAACGGTAAGGTCTCAAGTCATTAAGTGTGGACATATATCGATATGTGTGTAGGTGCTTGTAGAAGAACAAGTACATTGAACGCAATTCAACACATGAGTTACAGGATGGAAGTCTTTACTCACATGTCAAGCTGGAACTCAGAAATTGCAATGGTGCAACTAATCCTTAGACTTGAGGCATCATAGATGTTTTGTGGCTATGTTGTTAATCTTTAAGGGCACTATATGGTCATGCTGAATTAGACATAGCTTAAAGGTGCTCACCAGGATTCTCAATAGAGTCATGGAAGCAAATGAATGTAGAACAAGGAATCTCTATTCTCAATAAAGGAGAGAGAATACTCCAAGATATGATTGGTCAAATCTCTGTGCAGAGTAGTGGATAAGACTTGAAAGAATTAGTCTTCAAGTCTTACCAGGATAATCACATAAAATGAATGAATCACATTAGGATATTGAAAATCGGATTCCATGATCTAATAATGTCAATAAGGAGTATTGACATAAGAGAAGGATTCAATTACACGGTCATTCCAATTTGAATAGGTTCTTTCACAACGTCTCATTTAGCTCGGATAATCGTGACTTGCTGCTAGGCAACAACCATGGTTTGTAGATGTCCTAAAAGGTTTCAATTAACCTTTATTAATAGGAAGAATTTAATTGTGGAATTTAATTCGTATATGATCTTTGGGGAGTTAAGTCAACCCACTAACTTGCTAAAGGGAACCTACGAATCTGTACATCCAAAGAATGTGATTAGAGGTGCAAATGAGGAGAAATGAAATGAGGAGACACAAGTCAATGGTTGATAATCAAATGTCAAAGTCAACTATCAAAAGTCAACATGTTGACAGGAGCAATTGACCAAAGTCACATAGTTCGACTAGGTCAATTGCGTGAGACTATAATTATAATTTAATAGTTAAATTATAATTAAAAGATTAATTATGGAATTAATATTGGCATATAGAAATATTGGATTGGGCTTTTAAATATGATTTAAAAGGAAATGGACAAAATAGCCCAAAAGGTTATTGGGCCTATGGACCAAATGGAGCCCCAACGCCCACCCAAAAATTTGTGTTGTCCTATTTAAGCTAAGTGTTGGAGAAAACCTAGCTAGGGTTTTTGGTTTCCTACTTTGGTTGATGAGTGATCATCTTTGTATCTTATCTTCCATAAACCAAAAATTGGTCCAATCAAGAAGTAGACTAGCATCTATACTTCTTGATTGCCTTCTCTTCATCTCTAGGAGCATTTGGTGTGGTGAGGTAGAGGACTCCAATCTTGGAGCCTTAAGGTGAAGGAGTCAAAATCAAGATAAAGAAAAGGCATTTCCAACAAAGGTGTTCATTCTTGAGAAATTAAGAAAATGTCATCAAGAGTAGAGATCTATTCCCTTTTTTCCCTTTTCTATTTGTGTTCAAAGAGACTAGGCTAAGATATTTGTTTTAAAATGAAAAAGGTTTAGCTCAACTAGTATAAACAAAATGAATCCACCATTTAGAATGTTTTTGTTGTATAAGTTATGGCTAAAGTTCATTTCCTAAGCATTAGATGCATGTTTCTTTCAGTACTATATCCCATCTTCCTCTTCTGAGATTCTGGGTGTGCTGCCACCCTTCAAGGTGGCTTCTCTACCACCTCTCGTGTGGCCTCTCCGCCACCCTCTGGTGTAGCTTTTACTTTCCTTTTCTGTAGTTCATTTTGGTGTGCTTTTATTTTTTTTATTTTTTTTTATTTTTTTATTTTTTGCTGTTGGCTAAGATCTCCTCAATCTCTTCTCTTCCACTCATCTACAACCATTTCACCTATCTCTCCCTCTTCTCCTCTCATCCACCCACCCCCTTTTTACAACCCATTCTCATATCTAAGCTTGTGCTCTGGAGGAGGGGGCTTTATGGTTTAATAATCAATTTAGACCAATCCATGGATCGTTTGAGCTTGATGCATGGTGGTGGCTTGCTTTCCCAAATCCACGCTCTTCAGATCTCCTTTGTCGGTTCTCATGGACCTTCCTCTACTGGTGGCGATGGCAAATCGGGTGGCAGCGGCGGCTGCTTAGTTCTTGGGTGTGATTTTAAAGTGTGTGTGTTTCTTAGGGTTTTTTGTCGTGTTAGGCCTATATTATGTGTATTATGGTTGGTAGTGCTTTTGTTTTATTGTTCTATTTGTTGTATTGGGCTTGTTTGTAACTTTCTAAAGGTAATGAAATTTTCATTCCTTCAACCAAAAAAAATATATTATATATAGGGATGACAATTCAGAATGTTTATAAAACAAAACCCTAACAATCTAGGCATAGTGGGAGAGATGAAAAATGGCTCACTTGACATGCATGTATGTAAAAACAGGGCTACAGAGATTACCTGATTTTACGTAGCAGAGATCAGTCAAAGGATGACTTCTGAGAAAACTGGGTTGAACAGCCCCTAGCTATCGACCTTATCCCCAGATTCCGCGACGCTCCTAATTTTTCAGAGGTTTTTTATATGCTTTTTCTGTGCTCCAAATTGTCTGTTTTCTTAGTGGGAAAGTGGGGAAAATGGGTCTAGCTGCCATATATATTGGATTCCTTTCAATCATAAATAAAAAAATAAAAAAAATATCTCATGTACGAAATGTCGCGTTTTTGGTCCAATTTCAAGTCTATGACAATTACTTTTGTTGCTTTGTCAAAACATTCACACCTAGCGTGTATTTTGGGGAATTCTTTCTCCAATCTTTCTCAAACAATTGTATATAACCAAAACCAGTGAATTTTTTAACAATAAAAGAATTACGTATTAACACACTATACAATATGGTGATTTGTTTTAAGTCTTGGTGACGGAGTCATTTACTTATTAAATTACTTATTAACTGATTACGAATACAGAGAGAGACAAATCAGAAGAAAAAAGAAAAATATGCTACCGGCTTTTCTACTAACCAAACCAATAACATATCAGAGACTTCTTACTATTACTAACCAACCAAAACAACGGGAGTTTTATAGTAACCTTCACTTCATGAAGAAGGTGAAGAATGAAGGGCTGGGCCCCGAGGAAACGTTCTCATGCAAGACAAAGCCCTCGCCGATAATGGGTTGATAGAATTATCTATTACATTAGCCATCCATCCGAAGTGTAAATTAATATTATTAAAAAACTTTATTAGGTCGAGCTATTAAAAAATATAGGAACATAGCTAGGTTATGCTAAAACAAAACATAGGATCAAGGGGTTCGTAGGTCAAGTTATTAAAGTTCTGTCTTCATTGGCATCCTATTTGGACATTCTAAATTTTTCGACCACATTTAGTTGGCCACGTTATATGGCAGCTAATGTTTTTTGAGCCATGTCAATTAAAATTGACACATGAGTTAATATCTTTTATTAATTTTGTCTTTTAATTATGAAAAATAATTACTAACGTTTTGTGTCTTTCTTATAATAGTAATGTCATAAAAATAAAAATAAAAAGGCTTATTTATTGATATGCCCAGTGGCGGAGCTACAGCCAGGCCTGCCATGGCCCTGGCCCCCCCACTTAATTATTAATCTCTTGTAATATATTATAAAATATATGATATAGTAATACAAAAACTGCAATTAGATTAGTGATGGCCCTCCCAGATGAAGATTAAAAACCTAGTAGAAGTGATTTTGAAATTTTGGCCCCTCCATACTAAGAATCCTAGCTCCGCCACTGGATATGCCCATGTGCTTTACTGAAAATCTCAGGTTACTCTATGTAATTGGGTCAATATGCCCCATGTGCTATTATTTTGTGTCTCACGTTGCCCCCATTCCGACAATTTAAACAGTAATAGGTTAACTCGCTGACATGGCGTGGACATTTTAATAATTTTGTAAGTTAAAACCCAAATAAATTTGTTTTTTAAACAATTTTTTTAAGAACTTGCAATTTTTTAAGTGTTTAAAAAAAGAAACCCAACAACCCCTCCTCCCACTCCCCCTCTCCACCCCCATGGCCCCTCCTTTCTCCCCTCTCTAGCTTACTAATCCAAGACATTCAAGAAGTGGGGACATGAATTATGTTTGACAACCCAATCCAACTACCACGGCAACCGCAAGCCACACCCACCCTTATCGTCGTCGTCGTCGTCATCATCCATGGTGGCCCCTCCTTTCTCCCCTCTCTAACTTATTAATCCGAGACATTGAAGAAGTGGGGAAATGAATTATGTTTGACAACCCAATCCAACTACCACGGCAGCCGCACCCACCCTTATCGTCGTCGTCATCATCATCATTCGTGGTGGCCCCTCCTTTCTCCCCTCTCCAACTTAATAATCCAAGACATTGAAGAAGTGGGAAAATGAATTATGTTTGACAACGCAATCCAACTACCACGACAACCGCAAGCCACACCCACCCTTATCGTCGTTGTCATCATCATCATCCATATCCCAACCATTTGGAAACAAATGACTAGTTGAAGTTGTAGAATATCAAGTTAAGATATGGTCTGGGGGTTTGGGGTGATGTTGTTGGGTTTTGTTAGAGAGAGAGAGAGAGAGAGAGACGTGTAACATCCCATTCTGAAATTTAATTTAATTTTCAAAATTCTAGAGTGAAAGGACGACTTTAACCTTAGGGTTCCTTGGTAGTTTACAGTTGACAGTCCATTCGCAACAATCACTCACTATATCAAACAGTGACTGGTCGACTTCTCTTCCTCCTCTACCTAGCCCAATGGTTAATCGATGTCAACCATCAAGAATTTCTCCGATTTTGACGAAAAATAGCTCCGGTGGCTTTGTCCTTTTTCC
Organism: Prunus mume; assembly: GCF_029339155.1. Classification (NCBI taxonomy): domain Eukaryota; kingdom Viridiplantae; phylum Streptophyta; class Magnoliopsida; order Rosales; family Rosaceae; genus Prunus; species Prunus mume. The sequence continues at coordinate 17,885,033 of NC_142705.1, forward strand.
TGTGGTTTTTGGGTGTTTTCCAGCCATTCCAACGGCCAAATCTGTGGACTGGGGTATGGAAATTCATCCTCTCATCATGCTCTACCTGTTTATGTAGTTATTTTGGGTTAATTTTGGAGTTTTGAAGATTGATTTAAATACCCATATTGGGCCAACGAGGCCTTTTTCACCAATTTCTGGCCACTTTTTGGCCTGGTTCCGAGACCAAAAATTGCTTCCCTTGTTAGTTTGAATGTGTTAGTATAGGTATTGGCCTGTGGTTTGGAGATTTTTTGTCAAGACACCCACTGCTGCCCGCTGCGGGTGGCGACGCCTAGGCTAATGTGTGGCAGCCCATTGAGTTCTAAATTATTTCCCTTGTCATCTTGAGTACGACGGTATGCTCAGATTTGGATTTGGTTATCGTTTGACAGTCGAATGGATATTGCACTATCATGAGATATCTGGGTTCGATAAGTTTAGACTGTTCGATCGGTCCCAATTTAAAAGATGTTGTTCTCTATACCTCTAAGATTGTGTAGGAACTTATTGATCAAGAATCGGAGTCCCATATACTTCGAGTCAATGATTCTAAGTTTAAGCGAAATGACCGTCATCCAATCGTGCCATTGGCTTAGATCTGACCGCTCGATCAATATCAAACCTTTGAGACTTGTTTAGTAAACATTGTTAGATTTATAGGAACTTTCAAATCTGGAATCAGAGGTCGTGGGCCTCACATTCCTAATTGACCTAGATGGTGGGCCTCGTTGGCCCGATCAAGACCTAATTTCATAATCTTAATTTATATGCATAGATGAATCATAGGGATTTTTAGTTACCCTATAAATTATATTTTTATTAAGGGTTCATAAGAGATTAACTACTCATGCATATATAACATCATCCACATTCTATATATAAACGTAGGGGTGGCATTTTAAACCGAAAAACCGCAAAAACCAACCGACAATTTACTGTAATAAAACCGCAATCGCGGTAAACCGAACCGCATTTGCAGTATTAAGAACCGAACCGCTTTGCGGTTGCGGTTGCGATATTTGATTTTCAAAACTTGCGGTTACCGCAAACCACAAAGTATAGCCGCACAGATGATGAGGTTGAATTCTACAAGGAAATGGAACATATGACAACTTGTAAGTAATTAGTTTATTTATGCTAATGTTATTTATGCTTCTTCTTATAATAAAATGTACTAAACTATGTTGTTTTATTTGTAGATAACATTGGTGCTCAAACAACACAACGGGGTTCTTCAAATCCACTCACCACCAACACTTGAGTTTGTAACATTGGTGCATTGCATTTTCTTTTTAGTTTGTAACTTTAATTAACTTTGAATTGGATTTTTCTTTTTGGTTGTAACTTTAATTCATTTTGCTTTGCATTTTCCTTTTGCTTTATAACTTTAAAGGATTTGAAATTGGAATGCTTGAGAAGTTTAACTTTAATTGGAATGCTTGGAATTGTAACTTTAATTTTCTTAGGTTGTGAATGCTTGAGAAGTTGAGGAGATTGTGAATTTATATATGTTTGAGAAATTGAGGTTGTGTATTTATTTATTTAGGTTGTGAATTTATATTTTTGTGAATGCTTGACAACTTGTGGTTTTAAACCGCTAATTGATAACCGACCGCATTTTGCGATTTACACGCGGTAAACCGCAAACGCGGTCGGTTTCGGTTTCAAAATCACCAAACCGCAAATAGTCGGTCGGTTTGCGGTTTGAGTAAAAATTCGCTGTTACCGAACCGCAACCACCCCTAATAAACGAACCCTAAAAAATTATGAACTTTCCAGGGGAAAATAATAGAAGTTTAATGTATACCAGTCCTTAGCATTTCACCTAGAGAAATCTGCCACTTTTGCCAACAAGGGCGGAACCACAATAAGGGCTACAGTGGGCTATAGCATAGTGTGGTTTTTTAAGAATAAAAATATAAACCCTATATATTTGACTTATTTTCAACATTAAATGTCATTGTCATTGTACTTTTATTTATTTTTATATTACTTCATTTTTATAGTACCCTCCATTTGGATTCAAATAAAAATACTAGAAAATTAAATTCCCACCAAATCAAAATACGAAAAATTAGTTTTAGTGCAAAATACGATTTAGACTAAAAATGATGGCTCATTAACTTAATATATACTTCATACTAAAATCCCATAAAATCAAGTTTTTTTATTCGATGTGTGAGGAATAAAAGCCGTTAAAAATTATCTTGAGAAAATGATTACTCCGAAAACCCATTTTTCATACTTAGTCAATATTTTTACATAAAACAAATTTTCATGTATAATATGAATGCATGAAGGAATCTAAGGTCAATCTAGATAAAAAGCCTTAGATGTTCAATCCACTATGGTGTTAAACCCTATTTGGTTTATGTTAAAATTTATTGAAAATTATTCTATGGAGTTATGAACAAGCTTGATTTATATGATTTAATTTACTTTTATTTCTAAAAGGACTATAGATATTGTAAGTATAAAAAAAATAATCATTAAATTTTAAGCTAATAACTTTAACTAGCCCACCCATTGAAAATTTTCTGATTCCGCCCTTGGTCACCACCCAACCTCAGCCAGCCACTACCTCCCTGGAACCCAACCACCAATCGAGCCACCCAAGCCCGCCCCATCCCCAAACAACCAAATCGCTTAAGAACCAAACCAAACTCAACAACTTGACTTCACACCAAACCGTTGCCGTCGGCGAACAAACCGAAGAGAAAACAAACCTAGACTTCACAGCAAACCAGATTAACCCCTCTCCCAACTTGGATCCAGCCACTTCTCAACAAACCAGATTAACCCCTCCCCCACCGCCGACCTGACCTCTCCCCATGACAAAACCACCTGACATGTAACCCAATTCCAAAGATCTGGTTATTTTATTTTTTATTTTGTTTGTAAGCTACTCAAACACCAAGCAAGATCTCACCCCCAGCCTATGATTTTGATGAAAGGGATGTCATAGACCCAAGGAACTTTGGCTCTTCCAACTCCAGTAGCCTATGCTTTTGGTTAGAGAAATATGACTAGACCCAAAAAGTTTGGTTGTTCAGGGCGATTTGGTTGGTTGGGGATGGGGCGGGCTTGGGTAGCTGCAGTGGTGGTGGTTGGGTTATATGGAGGCGGTGGCTGGCTGGGGTTGGGTGCAGACTGTTGGTTTGTGTAGGTTTGAGAGGAGAAGGGAAGGGAGAGGTTTCATTTTTATTTCAAAACTATTTTTATACAAATTTATATTTGTATTGTTTGATTTTAAAAGGAATGAAATTTGTAATAATTTGTGGACTGAATTGCCCCTCCATAAGTAACAAAGTTAAAAAATTGATAGAAATTGAGTATTGTCCTTGAATTACTTCAAATTGAAACAACTAGGACAAAATTGTCCTTGAATTACTTCGGATCTCTCTTTTCCTAATATTACTTGTATAGAAAAAAAAACAAAAACAATACAAAACATAACCATCAGTGTTAGACTAAGCTAAAACAAAATATTCAAGGTTCGAACAACTTGTTCCTACATTTGCATTTCCATGAGAGGAGATAATAGCCCTCATCTCCCTGATTTGTATTTGTTGCCTTGAGATTATTATTCTTATCAGGTGGAGAAACAACCTGAGTGGGCGTGCAAGGTATGCAACCCACGCACCTGTTAACACACCCAGGAGGCTTTGAACCCATGACCATCTTCATCTGCTTTTCTAACCGCTGATGATCTCCATCTCTTACTGCCATTGAATTAGCTTCTGAAACGGAAGAAAAGAGTGTGAGAGAAAAGATGATCACAATGATAGCAATCGTTAGCCCGTTCGGATATTTTCTTGAGGAAGAAGCCATCATGTGTCTTGTCTTGGAGTTGAAAAGAACGGAACAAGAGATGAGAAGCTACGCTATGGTGTCCAATATGATGGGGCAATAGAACAGGTTGATATTTCGTCACACAATGTGCCCTATATATACTAGATTCCTAGAATTTCAAGGAAATCTAAATCCCTTTAATAACTGGGAAATAAGAAGAAAAGGAACAAATTTGATTCTTGACTTCACCAGTGTTTACCTACTTACACATAAGAATCATTTAATACATGAATCCTACTTCAAAATTTATAATCTAATACAAGTAGGGGTAGCTCCTCTGATCCTCATTATTTGTTTATCATGTTCTCTTTTTTGTTTATTCCTATCAAGATGAATTACTTTTCCGATTAACTTTAGATCTACCGTACAAGATTACTCACTAGTAGGATTATGTTTACCATCTCCCTTTTTTTGGGGGTCGCAATAGGTTTCGAAGCTTTTTGTTTTTTGGCAGCTAAGAGCATCCACAATGATGCTCTCTATTTCTTAGCTAAAATTTGACTAAGAATATAAGAAAGTTATTTTAGGAGCTCTCTAAAAAATTTCAACTCCAATCATACTCCCTAATTTGAAGAGTCATAAATGCTATAACTCTTTTTTGATTGGTCCATCTCTATTAAAAAATAAAATAAAAAATGGTTAGCATTAAATAAAGGTTTGAAATACTCATTAAATAAAGCGATTAAATTATAGGGGCTAGAGTCCTTTCTCTCCTCGATTTAGGAGTTCTGAAGACTCCTATTTTAGGAGGTAGATAGGGGCGTGGTTGGAGTTGCATTTTTATCATTCCTCCCTAAAATTTATCTAAGGAGGTGGTTTAGGGTTGTGAATCTCTAACTGTCAGTATGTCTGACTTTATAGGTTTCTTTCGGTTTGAATTACTGAAGTTACAAGTTTTTTTTTTCTTCATCTTTTTCTGCATGAATATTGACTTTTCCAACAGAACAGCTATGACCCCAACAGGCTAAGAAACAAAAAAAAAACCACCGAAAGAAACAAGCTAAGACCAAGAACTACCATCGCTATAATCGCTACAATTTCGGGGAGGACAAGGCAAACCGTCTCGGGATAGAATGAAAATCAGGGAGGTTGGAGGTTGAATGACCCAAGCCTCAGCGCACAACCCCCCTCCTTTTAACACTCGAAGCTACCCAATCTGCAGCTTGGTTTGCTTCCCTAGGGACCCATGACCATCGGAGGTAGGAGAAAGAAGTCTTTAGAACTCTGATTTCACAGTGGATAGGAAATAAAGACCACTTCGAGCATGACAAGTCCTCCTTAACAGTCGATAAGCATGCTTTCGAATCCACTTCAACAATGATATTCCTTAAGCCACGGGCCTTAGCCAACCTCAACCCATCAAGAAATACAACACAACTACTTCCCCCAACGCTTCCAACTCTCTCTCACATGAGCTGAGAACAGAGGTGGGTCCAACATATGGGAGAGAGAGAATTGGACTTTAAAGCCATGCCGCTTGTGTTCCTCATCCCATTTGTGGCAGCAAATTTTGTTGCTGCTTTCCCAAATATTTCGCGTTTGTAATGGTTCTATTCTTTAATATTCATGAATTGTTCTTCACTTGTTGCGACAAGTTTCTATGACCCTTGTTTACCAAACAAGTTGACACTTCAACTGATGATACAGATGATGAAATTAAAATTCAGGGGATTACATTGTATATCATGGTTAATCTTTGCCAGAAATTAACAATGAATCTAAACACCCACCGGCCACCCGCAAAACAAAAATCAACAGAACAAAAAACCAAAAAAACAAAATTTCCCCAGTACACAACACCAACTCAATATTCTCTAACAAGTACCTAAACTTTAGACATTCTTGGCATGCTACGAACCACAAGCCTAGCACAACAGCAGGAAAACATTTTCACAAACCGTGACCTCTTGAAACCTAAGTAACAGAAAAGAAGCCAGAATTCAGTGTTCGTTTCCAATGCCTAAGATGCACTTCGAAAGATGAGTCAAATATGGTTCTGCTTTGGAGCTACTGTTCAATATTGGTCCCAGGCTCTGAAGCTCTGCATTGAACTCCCTCTCGAATTTGCTGTAATATAAATAAGTCAGAGAGAGAGAGAGCGAGACAGAGGTGTATTTGTGTGTGTAATTATGTACGTACTCCATAGCCATTTCAAACTTACAGAATAGAATCAGCAACAGTTTTATTGCTGGAGCTTAATTTTAATGGCTGATATGGACGCCGTGATTTCGATTGCCTGGGTTTTTCTGACACAAGTGAACCATCAGACTCGACAAGGCTGGGAACATCAATAGAAGATGATATCAACCACTGAGTTGCAGCTGCATATTGTAGGCAAAGTGATTTCAGCCTCTCCACCTTCTGCATTCAGAGAACACACTATTGAGGAAAATCACAAAGTCTACCCAAGAACTCCAGAACTTATGTTCTGAACATATGATCCCAAAGAGATATGATCCCATTTCAACATGTCCTGATCCACTGTTCCATAATAAATGCAACTTAGACGTATATTAAGTTCATTGTTATTCTCTATGTTGCATAATCAATTTATAGGTCTCATGACGAGCGTCTTTACTAGCATGTTAAAGTGTATTAATTGAAACGAAATTTATTGAAGAATGTTAAAGTTAATACTGAAAGAATTTAAGTTCTCATGCTTGTGTGAGAGACGTGATTTGATTGGAGCGAGTCCAAGATCTATAATGCTGAAGGCTGAGTGATACCTGAATTTTTCTAATATCTTACTAGGGCCTACATCAAACATGGAGGCTATCATCATCCTCACAGAAACATTCTACACTAGCATATCTCCCTGGCCTCAAGCATACCCAGTATGTTGCACATCCTTCCATTTTCCCTTATTAAAGTTTCTCTCTTTCAAATGGAAGAGATCTTCTCTCCAACCTCTTCTATATTTATTACATCCCTCTATTTCTAGTTACCTCTTCTACTATATATCCCTTTATGTCTAGTTATGCATGTATGCTTGGATGTAGTAAGAACAAACCTTGAGAAATTCAGGCAAAAGAAGCAAGCATCCCCTCAAACACTTGTCAAGGAAAAATTCATGGTGTTGGATAACCTGTATCACGAAGAGCCTTGAAAGTCAAACATGAGGTACTTCTACATAAAATAAATACTGCTGCCTCTATCAGAATGTCCAATAAGTGGCATTCTTCTTTTCAGCCAAACATTTCTTTTTTTCTTTGTTTCAAATGAAGACGAGAATTTCTATACGAGGAAGACCATACCTCATCTATGCTCTTTGCAGTTTGAAGTCTATTATGCATCACGTGCCAATTAGGCTCAATAACCTGTAAACAAGTTCTGTTGTCAATAAACATAAGGCCAGTTATTTTTTCAACATTGCTAGGAAAATATATTTCAGGAATGTAGAACTTGAATTGGATTTCTTAAGGTCGGACAGTATTTTATTATGTTTCCCTTGCGATCAACAGGACAGAATGAACCCCAGCCCCGTCAGACCTAGCCAGTTTTCTCTAAAGAACCTGAAAGGTCGGACATAACTTTGTAGATGTACAGCTAACATTACATACAGTGATTTGCAACGGGAGGCATGCAACAAGGATCATACATCAAAAAATAAAATAAAAATTGTACACAATGCATATATAAGCCTGCACCACACAAGGGTGTTTAGGTGTCGAATGCAAGCATTCCCAGCATAAGATTCAACCATTCCCAGAAAAAATTCAGTATTTGGAAGTGTCCGATGGAATGTACCATGCTGTGTTGTATCGACAACAGCCAAATAAAGAGAAAGGAAGTAAACCAATAAAAACCAAAACCATGAGAAAAGAAAAAAGAACTAAAGGAGTAAAAGTACTTAAATATAGGAAAAAACAAGCACATCACAAGCTACAACTATAGCATGGCAAAAGCATCTGGCGAAAAAGAAATTTGGTAAGGTAAAACCTGCCTCAAATGTTAGATAGTGTAGAAGGCTATTAATAAATTTCAGCATGCTACGACAGAGCAGAGATGATCTGGAGATAGCAGTTCCACGCATGTTGAGGGCACGAACTCCCTGCAAATATATATTTCCATTTAATTAAACAGGGAAATGAGGCTATTGGCCTGGCTAGATGAAAAAACAAAACAGAAACCCATACTTGATGTGCTTGCCATGCCCCACAAAGTTGGCGATCCACGTGCTTACAGTGGAAAAGAAAGCGGAAAATCAACTGGTACTTTGTTAAGGAATGTTTAGAGATAACAATAGACAATGGCCACCGAATCTGAAAAAGAACCAAATAGTCAGCAAATCAAAGAAAAATTGTTTGATCATGATGCAGGATGAGATCAAAATGGCATCATATGAAAATTCTCACGAGCTAGATCCATTTAAGAAAACTCAAACCAAGAACATTCACCAAATATGCATCTTGTTAAGTAATTTATACTATCTTTTTACTGCAGTAGTTGAGAGAAAGAGTCTCATTGAATCCCTACAAATACAAAACCGGGGAGGGAGGAGGGAGAAGGATTTGGATGATGAAGTCTTCGGTATAAATTATGCTATTTTGTGTTTTTTTTTTTTTGGGTGCAGGTGCTGTTTTGGGTAAACACGTCAATCGTGTAGTTTGAACAAAGAAAATGAAAACAGTACTGAGGAAATCACTGTTTTTCTAACAAACCTTATAATTCAAAGAAAATGTCTCAAGTCCTGTTATGCTCACTGGCTCCTCTAGATCATTATCATCAGGAACATTCCTGCTCCTTTCACCATCTGTAAGTGTCCCCAATTTTTTAAGCAAAGAAGATGTTTCCTGAAGAAAAACGGTGAAACTATTTAATTGATGCAAAATCAATTCAGAAATTTTTCATATGCAAGAAAAAGAAGAGAGTTGCTTACCACGCAACATGTTAAGTCCTCATGGCAAGGATCTGTTGCAGCTGCTGTGGTACGCAAAGCAAGGTCTAGAAGAGACTATTTAGCAAAACAAAAGCTTAAACATCTCAGTTATTTCGAACTGTGAAAACATAGAGAAGTATTTGCCTGTAAGGGACTATGAAGAGTGAAGACCTGCAGCTTCTCCACAGAAATCTCATCAAGCTTTTTCGTAAGCTCATCTCGAGCAATATCCATGAAATGAACTAAAAAATCACCCTGTACAGACACCATCAGCTACTTGATTTTGAATAACACTATTTTTTTATATAAAATTGAACAAAAAGAAAAAGAAACAAGCTTTTTCCATGCATAATGTGATTGATCTTTTCTTAACCAGATCCAAAAAAATGGTACAAATATTTAACCATCAGCATGCCCTTCATGCATCCTAACCAAGATTTGCATAAGTACAATCATTTCTTCTTTCTCCAAAAAAAACCTATGTTTTTCTCACAAAAATAGATAAATAAGTACCAAATGTGTAATACAAATTACTGTGGTAAATCTTCTGGTAACTGAAATTAAAAAAGTAAACCTTGAATAACATAAATCATGAACATCTCATGTTCTAGCACCTTCTTTTAAGGAGTTTTTTTATATTTCAAGTAGCAGTAGTATACATTACTCTTGATTTTTGGGACCTAAAAAATTGGATCATAACACTCTAATGGTTTCTACTTCCTAAATCAAAAAGGAGGATTTTGATTTTTTTTGAAATACTCACTACAAATTAAACCAAATTCTTACATATGCATGTAGAAGAGAGATTATTATAAAGGCCTCTTCAAAAAGTCATCTATTCTCATAGAACCAACCTTACAGGCAAATTTGCTAGATTGAAAAGGTAATACTTTGACATGCACATAACTGTAGAGAAATCACCAAGTACTTCTGGAGGTACCAAGACTTAGAACTGTAAACCAAACATGCTCCTTCCTAGGGCTTGAAGAAATTAATGCGACCTTACACAATTACATTTACATGGTTGAAGAGGCAAAATGTGCACACACTTCCACTAAGTGTTGAAAGCATCAACACATAAACCATTACCATCGTAACCTTAGACAGAAAGATATGTATGTCCACTATGCTCATAGTATTATAAGGGACAGCTGAGCTAGCATAACCTAACGCTCCTCGAACTCCACCTGGTATGGATGGTTCAACAATTTCTAGTCCCAATTGCAGATTAAACATGGTATCTCCATATTACAATGTATTATATAATTGATCTATTTCCAAGTTCACTGGTCACAAAACAATATACATATACCTGATCAAGAAGAAGATAGTGCTTTATAGATCGTAACTTTCCCATCAGATCATACTACACAAGAAAACAGAGAAGGATGGCTAACATAAACGAATTGCAATGAAGATAATGCAGCATGAATGTAAGCATTTTTTGGTTTTTTTTAAAAAAAAAAAAAAACCAAAAAGCAAAAAAGAAAATTCAGGGGAAAACCAAATACTGACAAACTGAACCTCACCTTTTCTTTGATGAGATTTAAGAGCTCACTGCTGGCAAAGTCATAAGCAGATTTTATACACTCAAGATAGCGATGATTTGAGCCAAAGCTCATCAATTTTGAATTTTCTGATTGAGGGACCTATTCGTACAATCCAGTCAATGACATGTACTAACACAACCATATTGATGCAAAGGGATATTATAATGGATGATTATAATATAAGAACCATTGTAATGGATAATTAACCAGAACCTGAACATGGTGCCCGCATTCTCTCATGACATTTAGATATTTTCCAGTGGTCAAAATTGTCCCAGAAATATTTGCAAGGAAGCTAGGGATTCCATCCTTGAGGCTGTAACGTTGCGTCCAATACTTGGCATCATAATCATGAGTCAGGCTTTCCTGTAAGATTTTACAAACTGTAACATAATAAGCATAAATTTGATGCACTCATAATTGCGAACTCACAAAATATACCTTTTGAAGATATTTGTTCTCAGCAATGAAAAATTCACCATAAGGATCATCAATGACTCCTTCATAAACCCACCTAAAAGTAAGTTTTGATTCCGTACATAGGGTCAATCAGAACGAGTAATAAAGTATTGAACAAATGATACCTAAATCCACCACTGCCCAAGGAAAAGAAACAAAACAACTTAATCTGTCTTTCCACATTATAATAGATTTAAAATAAGAAATCCATGTCAAAACTATTAGAGGATTGAATATATATAGAAACAAGGGGCATAATACTATTCCTCCAAGAAAATGCACATGAACATAGAAAAACAATATCTTTATACACATAATTATTTCATAGAGAAGACAGCACAATAAATACAGGGTTAAGCAGGATGGGAAGGCAACAGGCATAACATCTTTAAAACGACCTGACATGACACAACACTATCAATGTTTGTTCCGCCGTGCACAACTTGTCCAACGGGTCATGCTGGGCACAACACATCATGGACCCAACCCATTTGACACCTACTGTAAAGAAAGATGATAAAACCTTGACATGCCGCACAGAAATTTCTTTTCTTTTATATAAAAAGAAAAAAAAAAGGTAACTTTTATGTAAATAACACTTTAATTTCATATTTAGTGGGTAACTTTTATGTAAATAACACTTTAACAGGTCATGCTGGGCACAAGATTGAGGGGTTGAAACACGACCACATCCTCATTGGTTAGAGATTATATATTTTTTAACTATAATTTTGTAATTATAAAAATCCCATATGTCAAGTGGCATTTGGATGAGGTAAGTACGTAGTAGGACCTAAGTTCAAGTTAAGGTTAAGCAATAATAGGAACTTTCAATTAAACAGAATTCTTAAGAAAAGCTTGGGCCTCTATTTTCATGTACAGGTAGGGCTATGCCAGAAAACTTTGCCCAGGCCCTACCGAAGGCTCCCTGGTCCAAAAAGCTCATCAGGTTCAGACTATTTTTGCAAGACTAAGGTCTCCTAGCTTCTAATCCCTCTCCCAAGAATACAAAAGTGTCAAATATGTGCCCATGGTAACCTTGGGTCTAAAACACGTCTTAGTACAGGACAATTTCCCAAATAAGCCTAAGTTGGCCATTCTAATAGACTTTTTTGGAACCTGCCCTTCCACCCTCCCCCAACACAAAATAAAATGAGATAACCGAGTGGAAATTAAGTTAGGCAGGGAGAATAAGGAATTACAGTTTACAATATTAAAAGAAAATGGAAGAAACTTTGTAGAAGGGAATAAAACTCTCTGTATCTTTGTAGCATATTATGCTTATGTAATTAGCTTTTCATGTTCAACTAGAGATGTATAACAAGTTGGCAGAGGAAGTTGCAATTTTAACACAAAATTATGGTTGCAACTTGACAGCACGCTTGCAAAAGAGTACCTCTCCAATATTCCAAGGTATGCATTGCTCGCACATTCTGCCATCTTTTCTAGCAATGACCTTACACCATTATCACCAGCCATGGCCTTAGCCTGGATATTTCAAAGAGCCATGGTATGCAGCAATGGCAACAGGACAAAAGGTAAGAATGAGAAACATGCAGTGAGAACAGTTATTACTTCCAAAGGGACCAACCAGAGGTTATGTAATTCCTGTTATCTCCAAAAAATACAGAGTGACTCAGACATAAGGATTAACCTGGCTCTGCAAGAGGTTAAGAACTGCAGAACCTGCAAAATTATTAGCTGAAGCCCTCTGTATTACGTTAGATAGTGCTTGCATGGACCCCATCATTGGCTGCAACGCAGATTAGAGAGCCCATTTAGGTAAATAAAAGAAAACCCCTAAAAAATAGCTAAAATTTGTCTGAGAGAACCTCAAACCTGACAGTAAAACCACAAGCCTTGTAGGGACAGTCTTCCAAGTCGAAACTGGTGTTCCAATTGTGCCACCATGGCCTGGTAATCCTAATACAGAAAAACCAGAAGGAGGTGTTCAATGGGGGAGATCACTTCATCCTTTTTTATATCCATACTTAATACTTTTCTTCGTCCATTAACCTTAGGTCTAGATGAAAGAAATGGAGTTGCCATCGAGTAACTTTTATGTTAAAATAAGAAACTCAAACTGAAAACAGATTTCAGTAGGAGAAAGAAATACACATCTTGAAGAGCGAAAAAATACCAAATATTCCAATCACAGGTTAGTGAAACAAACATAACATGCACAAAAAGGGCTTAAAACAGGGAGGGGAGGGAACCCTACTAGAAGGAGAGCCCTGAGTGCAGCAGCAAAGGCATGATTCACCAGACCATTCTTGAATTGAGATCTTGATTCAACAAACTGGTTAATGAGCATAAAGCTCTCACACAGAGGAAATACCCGTTTCGCCAATTCCTGAAGCATTTCAGTACCCAATAAAAAGTGATAAATATTAAAGTGCCAAGTCTAAAACAACAGAGAGATTGCGCCAATCCACACCTGGAGAGCTAAATCCATGGATGCATCAACTTGAAAGGTGAAATTATCCTCTTTTCCGTGGGCCCTTTTGATCGAAATGTAGCGTCCTTGGATCCCAACCATTGCAGACAAGAGGTCATCGATGACCACAAGTTCCTACTTGTGCAACAACCATCATAAGCACGACTACCTTTCATCCAAAATTGTAAAGTTCCATATTCAAATTCAAATTCAAATTCAAACTCACCTGAACAGCAGCATTGTAACAACCAATGGCCTTTTCGGATCCCAAGCTGCAAAATTCAAAAATTGTTTTTCTTTTTCAATTAAAAAGACAAAAAGAAGAAGAGTATGACCAGAAATGTAAATGGATGAAGATGTGACATGATGTTTACCCAAGGGAATCACCGGAATAGCCCTTGGTGTCGAAGAAACGCGACGTCGTTTTGGTTTCCTGAAACAAAAATGAAAATTTTGAACTGGCATTCGCAAATCTCAGAGAGAAAAATGAAGTGAAGAACATTAGAGGAACCTGATGAAAGCGGCCAGTGAGGAATGGCCTCTCGGAGTTCCAGCGAGGAGTTGAAGGACATGATATTGCTGAACTAGTCTCCATTGGAGTTGGGAAACTCACAAAACCCACAGCTCAGTCTGAATAATGAATCAAACCCAAAAAAAAAAAAAAAAGCTTAGCCAGCCGATATTCAAGTTTCTCTCACTCTCTCTCCGTCTCTGGTTGATCCTGGTTGTGGGTTAGTGCTTGCTTCCCATGGAAATTTGACGTCTTGATCACTATTTGGTTAGATTTTGCAACATTGGAATTTGCAGTTGGTATGGTTCAGAGATTGATTGAGAGAGAAGGGGAGAAAGAAAATGGTGGCTGTGGTTGTTTTGGTGAGGGTGGTGGGAGGTTGAGAACGGGGAGCTGCCGAGAGTGAAGAAAGGGGGAGAAGCGGGGATGGGTCTTTTACTAAGAGCACTTCCACCAGTTGAGCATCTCCAGCGCATGGCCCAGCCCGGGGGAAAGGCTGCCAGAGGGCCTGAGGCAACTCAGCGCAGGGCCCGTAGCCCGGTTTGAGTGGGTCCCACCAGCCCGACGGCCCAAGTCTTGCGGGCTGAAGCCGGATTGGATGACGCGTCGCGGCGTCACGCGGCGCCACGATAGCGATCACATTTTTACCGTTGGCGCGTGAATTTGGTCAATTACACGCGCGGTAATGATTCCGTCTTGTTGGCGTCGGCGTGTGTGCGTCATCCACAACGACTCAACGGTTGTTTGCCACGTGCGCGACGAGGGCTCTCAGATGACTTTTTCCAAAATCCGGCGGTCCTAGTTTTTGGCTAAAAATTGAAAAAAAATCGAAAAAATTCTGAAATTTTTTAAAAAATACCCAAAAATTCTGTATTTTTTCTCTATAAATACCTAACCATTTTATTTACTTTCCACACTAAATCTTCATACAATTTCTTCTCCATCCAATATTTTTTACTCTTTACTCACATTTCTAAAACATTCCACACCAATTCTTCATACAAACTTTTCTCCTTCCAATATTTTTTTATCTCCACTCACATTTTTCACTTCCACACCAATTCTCCATACAAACTCTTCTCCTTCCAATATTTTTTACTCTCTACTCACATTTTTCTACTACTTTCCATTTGTATAAAAAAAACGAATGACATCTTCTATTGAAGTCGGAGGCTCGTGGTCAACGAATGAAGATATTGCATTGTGTCAATCTTGGGTGAACATTAGTCATGACCCTATCACGGGCAATGAGATGAAGTTTCATCACATGTGGAGCAAAATTCATGGAGAATTTTGTCAAAGATCGGGTTCCTCGGACCGAAATGGCGTTGTCTAGTAGATGGAAACTTTTGAATAAAGAGTTAGGAAAATGGAGAAATGCCTTGACAAAAGCAAAGGCGAACATTCAAAGCGGTCAAAATTTGACCGATGAGGTAAAATATTTATAATTGCCATTTTAATCAATTCAATGTCACTTTTTTTTTTATTGCATATTCTATTTGTTTTTCTTGCATTTTTTTTTTCTTGGTGCACCTTTAATTTGTCTATATTTTCTTGCATAATCAATTTTATTTTTGCATTTCAAAGTAGTTTATATTTTCTTGCATAATAATTTTTGTTCCTTGCACTTCCAATTATTTATTTTTAATAGATGATACAAGCACAAATGTGGTACGGTGCCATGGGGCAAGGCAAAAAAAGTTTCGTGCATTTCCATTGTTGGGAAATTGTGAAGGATTGTTCGAGATTCAAAATTATTCCCACCGGTCCGCCGATTGTGATGAATGAGACGCCACTCCACGATTCTCCATCAACCGATTCTCCATTGGACTCTCCAATGGAAACGGAGTCACCATTTGTGCCACGTCCGCCAAGACCTATTGGGAGAAAGGCGGCAAAGGCCAAGAGAGGGGGCACTTCGACCAATGAATGTGTACAATTATTGGAGCAAATAGCTAAGAGCACCTCACTAAGAATGGAGAGAGACTTGAAAAGAGATGAAATGGACATGGCACGAGGGAAGCATTTGTTCTGCAACAACAAATGGCACAAGAAAAAGACATAGAAGATAGAGAGATGAAAATCATGGCCATGGATACGAGCCATATGTCTCCCGAAACAAAAGCCTATTGGAAGCTACGACGAAGAGATGTGATGAGAAAAAAACTTTTCAATGACGACGGACCTAGCAATACGGATTGGTTAAATGATGAAAACCATTAGGTTGTATTGAAACACCTTTGCCATATGTTGTATTGTTGTATTATCCTTTAATTTGTTGTATTGTTTCCTTTTTATTCAATAAAAAAAGCATTAAATAAAATGACTATTTATTAAAAATATTTGAGCATCAAAACAAAAGTTAATTTAAAAAAACCTTCATTTATTGCAAACAACACACAAAACAAACCATACATAAAAGCATAATAATAAAAAGCATAATTCCAAAAAAAAAACCACACACAAAATAAAACATAATTAAAAACAAAGCATAATTCCAAACAAAGCACTAATCTTGACTTCATCCATTGTGATTGCCTTTCATCTCCCACAAGTGCTCGACCAAGTCACCTTGACGTATCTCGTGAACATATGAAAATTGCATTTCTTGATACCGATCAATCATGGGGTTGTTGAATTGACCATCCCGAAGTATGGGTTCAGGCTCTAGTGGTAGTCCATTTGGTCCAATCGGCCTTTCATATATTCTTGTCAACGATGTGTTCATTGGATCGGGTTCAAACACCTCTTGAGCATCATAGTCATACTCATCCTCCATAATCATGTTGTGAAGGATGATGCAAGTCATCATAATACTCCGCAGTACCTCCTCATCTAGCATCCGAGCAGCACCTCTAATAATTGCCCAACGAGCTTGCAAGATACCGAAACACCTCTCCACGTCTTTCCTGTAACCTTCTTGAAAGGAAGCAAAGTTTCTTTCCTTCTCGGATTGGGGATTCGGAATTGTTTTCACGAATGTCGTCCACCTAGGATAAATTCCGTCGGAAAGGTAGTACGCACCAGAGTAAACGGTATTGTTGATTTGGTACGTGACTTGGGGGGAATGACCTCGCAATACCTCATCGAACACTGGATTGACCAAGGACATTGAGGTCATTCTGAGAACCGGCAACCCCGAAGAAGGCATGCCAAACCCAACAATCGAATGAAGCTACGGCCTCCAAAATTATACTTTTTTGGCCCTTCCGATTCCCGTACTCCCCTTGCCAAGCAGATGGACAGTTCTTCCACCGCCAGTGCATACAATCGATGCTTCCAATCATTCTGAAACCTCGAGCCTCGCCTTTTTGTAGAAGCCGTTCCAAGTCTCTTGGCGTTGGTTTGCGAAGGTACTCCCTCGTGTACAAATTTTCCACTGCATCACAGAATCTCACCAAGCACTCTAGGGCAGTAGATTTTCCCATCCTTGCAATCTCATCCACCGCTCTGCAGATGCCCCATAAGCAAGCATCCATAAGCATTTTTTGCTCCGGGATAAGACCTAAAGCTCCAACAGACATCATGCTTTTGAATGAAGTATGTGTCGTAATTACAAATATCATGCATGATTTTTTGGAACAAATGTGGTTGCATTCTATATCTTTCTCGAAACTTAGAAGCAGGATATAACGGATTTGGGATAAAATAATCCTCCATGAGATTCTTACCCCGAGACTCCCTACGATAAAATCTATCATTTGTTCTACATCAGACGTGGCACAATTTTAGAGGGTGAAAATCTTATCCGAAAATTTAATTACAAAAGATTATCAAAATTAATGGTTTAAACTATAAAAAAATAGAAAATAAAGTACAATAAATAGTAATTGTCCTAGACTTGCCCTAGACTTTGCCCTTGTGGGTGGAACCACAAATGCAAAGGCTGACACTATTCATGTGAATAGTGGCAGCCCTTGCTTGCCCATACCTTAGACTTAGCCCTTGTGGGTGGAGATGCTCTTAGCCCTTGCCACGGCAAGGGGAGCCCTAAAGCGGGTACTATTCACGTAAATAGTGCCTTAGGGCCAAAAAAAAATTGTGTTTCCAGCAATGCAAGGCTTGCCATGGCAAATACTATTCATTTTTTTGTTTTTTTCACAACTTTGTTTACTTAAACAATTAATTTGGATAATATTTTCAAATAAAATTTTTGGGTTCCTATGTGTCAATACTATTCATATCGGATCAGATTTTCGGTTTCAAATTTCAGATAAATTTCAAATTTCAGATACATTTCAAAATTCAAATTTCAGATAAATTCAAAATGTCAAATTTCAGATACATTTCAAAATTCAAATTCCAGATAAATTTCAAATTTCAAATTTCATGTGAATTTCAAATTTCAGATAAGATTTTCACCCTCTAAAATTGCGCCACGTGTCATCTCTATCTGCCTAAATTTTTCTATAAATGCAGAGGCTTAGCTCATACCTCTCACACCATATCTTCTCTACATCTTCATTTCTCATATTTTAGATTTCATTTCTCATATTTTAGATTTCATTCTCTATTCTCAATGTCAGACGACATGGAAGAGGTTTTGGAGAGGCAAGAGCGAGAAAGGCGAGCAAGAATGCGTAGAAGAGCTGCAAGCAAAAGGGTGCAGAGAGAACTAGATGAGCAACTTGGTGTGGCCATTGCTTTGCTGGAGGAAGAAAACCAGAGCCGCCGTGGTTCACGAGAAGGCCGGGCACCGAATGTGGACAGACATAGACATTCTTGGGGTAAGAATCTTATGGAAGATTATTTTATCCCACAATCTCTGTACTCTGATGTTCATTTTCGAGCAAGATATAGAATGCAACCCCATCTGTTCAATAAAGTCATGCATGATATTGTAGGGGACTTTTTCTTCCTGCAGCTAACGGGCTGGAGCTGCTTTGCAAAAGCGGATTGAGGAGGTTGCCCTTTTGTTCAGGTTCGAAAATTTGCCCCTTTTGTGCAAAAGGCGGATTAGGAGATATTTTGGATAATCTTCACCAATGAGAATAATAGTGACTTGCAGATAGTTTTGGCATGCTTACAGATGGTTTTCAGCTCAGCATGAGTGGCATGAGGCATAGGGAGCAAAACCAACATGGGTTTAGCACTAAGAGAGAAATTAGGCTGGGTTTATGAGAAATGAAAGTGTTTAAGTAAGGAATGAGGTGTTTTGTGAGGAATTTTGACTAGAGAAAGAGAAAAAAAGAAAGGCGAGGGTTTTTCCGAGAAAAACAAATCGGAGAAGAAGATGAGCAGTGCACAGTCTGAGTTTAAGATAGAGAGAAATGCTTGCTCTCTGCGAGGTTGTGAGTTGAGTTTGTTGGGTAGGGAAGGCTCAATTTATAGCTGCCAAATCACCATTTTCAAGAAACCCTAATGGCTTCTACTTACTTTGGCTGAGCTTTTCTCCTTTCTCCTCCCCTTCTCTGACTTCCCTTTCTTGGCAAAGATTGCTTCATCTATCTTCATGAATTGAGGGATTTGGGGCTCAACATCCCCCTTTCCCGCTGTGTGCAATGAGAGCTTCCAATCTTGGTTTGCTGTTTTTCTTCTTTTCTTTCCTCTTCCTTGGCTGAATCTGATGAAGGAAAAGAGGTGCAAATGTATGCTGGTCCAAGGGATGCTTCTGACAGCATGCGAGATGGTATTCATCGGTTCTTTGGATGTCTTTGGCTTGGGACTGGTTTCAGTGACTTTGTAAGGAGCTGCCATCTTCACGTGTTCTCTGTTTTTCAAAAGGCTGAAGCTCTTGTGGGATATTTTGGTTTTTTTCTAAGGGCCAAGATGGCTTTCTAAGCAAATGGGCTTGTTGGGCTTCTTGATTTGGGCTTATTATTTTTTGGTTGGGTTATCTCTTGGCTAGGTTATTTTGCTTGGGCTTTTGGGCTATTTTTCTCTCTTGTGCTTACCCACATGTTTGGGCCTAAGAAATGGGCTTGAGTCTCGAGGCTCCCAAGCAACCCGAGACTTTCCATTTCTTGGTCCATCAATGGGCCTCATGTTGATTTATCACCATCCATGCCACAACCCACTCAAGCAAGCCCCGGGTTTTTTGAGTGGCTTGGGCCCACCTAGGCTTGTAGCGTGGTTGGATGCGAGATAATGGCATGGCATGTTGCTTGGCATATTTTAATTTATCGCCCTTGGGAAGAATTGTTTTAATCTTAGCATGAGTTAATCATATTTTATCGCGAATCATAGCATGATAATTTGTTTGTTTAGCGTGGCATGTGGATTATAACTCGCATGCGATAGATCCTTTTTTTCCTTTTCCCTTGTGGAAATATTGTATTGGGCTGATAGTTGCTTGGGCCCGATCCATGGATTTTTTGGGCCTCAACAGATATTTGCAATTATGATGACTACTTTGTTCAAAAGAAAAATTGTGCTTTGGAGATTTGGGGCTGCTTCCCGAGCAAAGCTCACAATGTGATACTGAATGTTGGCGTATGGGTCATCTGCGATCAGGTGGATGAGATTGCCCGGATGGGGAAGTCCACTATTTTGGAGAGCTTGGTGCGATTTTGTGATGCAGTGGAAAATCTGTACACGGGACTACCTCCGCAGACCTCGCCCAGATTGATGCATGGATTGGCAATGGAAAAATTGTCCATCTGCTTGGCAAGGGGATTATGGGAATCGGAAAGGGCAGAAAAGCATCATCCTCGAAGCAGTTGCTGGTTTTGATACATGGGTTTGACACGCCTTCTTTGGAGTTGCCGGCTCTCAAAATGATTTGAACTTCTGGGTCAATCCCCGGTGTTCAATGATGTTTTGAGAGGTGAAGGCCCAACTATTACATATCAAATTAATAATACCGTCTACCAGAACGGGTATTATCTAGCTGATGGTATCTACCCGAGGTGGACAACATTTGTGAAAACAATTCCACATCCCGATCCCACAAGGAAATTTTTTGCTGCCTATCAAGAGGGGTAGAAGCGATGTGGAGAGGTGCTTTGGTATTCCTTCAAGCCCGATGGGCAATTATCAGGGGAGCGCACGTCTATTTGATGAGGAGGTGCTTAGGAGTATAATGATGACTTGTATCATCCTCCACAATATGATTGTGGAAGATGAGTATGATTACGATGCTGCTGAAGATGAGTATGAACCAGATCCAATGAACACCGCCTTAACACGAATTTATGAAAAACCTATGGGGCCAAATGGAGAACCAGTGCAGCATGATTCGTTAGTTAGAGACGATAATTTCATGCATCGGATGATTGAGCGCTACACGGAGATGCAATCGTCATATATTCATGAACACCGTCAAATGGACTTGATGGAGCATTTGTGGGCGGTGAAAGGCAATGAAGGACAATAAAGTAAAGTGAAGATGTGTTTTTAATGTATTATGTTTATGTTGTATTTTTAGTTATGCTTTGTTGTTTTTTTATGCTTTAGTTGTGGTTGGTTTATTTGTTATGCTTTGATTGTGGTTTGTTTATTTTTTATGCTTTGGTTGTGGGTTGCTATTTATGTATGGAATGTTTTGAATAAAAAGGAATGTTGTTGAATATTTTCTTCATTCACTAAAAGAAAATGAATACAACTCATAAAATAAAATACATGAATTACAACTACTTTTTTAAACAAAACAAAAAATACAATGAAATGAAAGGCAAGCAAACTAACTTAATGGTTTTGATCATTTAACCAATCCGTGTTGCTAGGTCCATCGTCACGAAAAAGTCTTCGTCTCATAACATCCATTCGTTCTAACTTCCAATATTGTTTTGTTTCGGGGGACATATGGGTTGTATCCATAGCCATGGTTTCCCGATCATTTTTTTCAATCTTTCCTTTGGCGTACATACTCCCTTTCTTTTGCATATTCTACTTCCATTGCTATATCGTGCTCTTGTTGTTTCATATCCATTTCAATTCTCATGGCTTGCATCTTTGAAAGCTCCTCCAAATATTTAGATGTATTCTTGGTAGAATTACTCCCTCTCTTCGCCTTTGCTGCCTTCCTCCCAATAGGCCTTGGCTCTTTTTCCATAGGTGAATCCGATGTCGGTGTCTCATGGAGTGGCATCTCGTTCAACACTATCGTTGGACCCGTTAGAATAATTTGGAATCTCTTACAATTCTTCACCACCTCCCAACATAGGGTATGGTTGAAACTGTTTTTTCCCTTGCCCAGTAGCACCAAAAAACATTTGTGCTTGCATAATCTATATATATAAAAAAAAGGTAAGGCAATAAACTTTATAAAATATCAAGAATGCAACAAGTATAACAAAAAATTAATGGAAACACAAGAAACTTTAAAAAATATTGGCAATGCAACAAGTATAACAAAAAAATAATGGAAACACAAGAAACTTTAAAAAATATTGGCAATGCAACAAGTATAAAAATAAAAATAAAAAAAGGAAATACAAGAAACTAAAAAAAATATTAGCAATGCAACAAGTATTAAAAAAATTAATGGAAACGCAAGAAACTTTAACCATTTATTAGAAATGCAAAACAAAATATAAATATTGCAAGAAACATTCATATTAATATTGGAAATACAAGAAATATTAACATAATATATAAATTGCAAGAAACATTTAAATAAAATATAATATGACATAGAAATTAATAAAGAAAAAAATTACAAATAATTTACCTCACTGCTAAGGTTTTGCCCGCTTCTATGGTTGTTCATCGCTTTTGTCAAGGCATCTCTCCACTTTCCCAACTCTTTATTAAGAATTTTCCACCTACTAGATAATGCTTGATCCGTACGGGTCGAACCAATTACCCTTTCACAAAATTCCTGATAAATTTTTTCCACATATGACAGAATTTGATCTCATTGCCCGTTACGGGACAATGACTAACTTGGAGCCAAGCCTCACACAAGCTAATATCTTCCGTCATGCTCCATGCTCCTTCACCGGTTTCACTAGAAGAACCCATAACTTGAAAGAGAAAAAAACAACTTGAAAGTGAAAAAAATTTGACTACAAAGTGAAAAATAGTAGAATGAGAAGAAAATGTATGAAGAGTTGGTGTTAAAAGTGAAGAGTATTGGTTGGTATTTATAGAAAAAAAATTCAGTATTTTTTTCAGTATTTTTAAAAAATTTCCGATTTTTTTGGCCAAAAAATTGCTGCCGCGTTGGATTCTTTGGAAAAAACCAATCGGAGCGCCAGAGCTTCACGTGGCATAGAGCCGTTGGGGTTACTGTTTCGTTTTTTATTCGCGAAAAATGGCTGCCGTTGGATAAGTTTAAAAGCGATCGGATGGCTCAAAGATGCGACACGTGTAATCATACCGTTGGGTGCGTAGCGCGCGTCAAATAAAACCGGCGCGTGTATTGCACGCGCCAGCTTTAAAATTTAAACAACTGCGCTTGACGCTCATCGTCGGGCCAGCCTTCCTCGGGCTTGCCTGTGTTCGTGGCCCCACCGCTTTGCCCCGGCGATTGTTGTTGCTTTGGAAACCTATTTTTGGGTTTGCCCCCAACCCTTCCCTTGGGCCCTCTAGTGGCAATGCTCTAAAGGCTTATTAGTGTTTCACCACCAAACCGACACAGTTCTCATTTTACCCCTTAAACTAAAATTTTCTCACTTAATTCTCTGAATTTCTAAAAAATACTGAAATTTTCTCACTACTTCCCTCCATTTTCATTTACAAAACCATTAAAGTATGCTGACATGGCATGGACATTCTAGTAATTTTAGCTTGTATTATTTAATTACTCGGCTATTTTATACGAGTTAGGCTTTTAATACTCTCCTTATCTGACTAACTAATACAACACACACACCTCAATTTAGATAATACACGCTTAATTATAAAGTTAGGAAAAAAGAACATGCATTCTACGAAAAAATCAGACACTCTTTTCATCTTCTTCTCCCTAGGGTTCTTCTCTACTATCTTCTCCACAGGTTATTTTCATCACTCTTCTCTAGGTATCCATCTCTCACTCTCTCTTTTTCGTACTCTCTCCAATATGCTTCTTCTTACTTCTTCTCTATTCTTTATATATTTCAATTTTTTTATTAAATTTTTGTGGAAATTAGTTTATGATTTTTTTATTTATTTTTTTGACATTTTTTTTAATCGAATGTTTTCTATGTATGTGATATAGTGATTCAACGTTGTGGAAATATTTAGATTGTTGGTATTAAACATAGTAGTGCTAGTTCTCTTCAATATGCTTCTTCTGACTTCTTCTCTATTCTTTATATATTTTAATTTTTTTATTAAATTTTTGTGGAAATTAGGTTATAAATTTTTCTTTTTTGACATTTTTTTAATCGAATGTTTTCTTTGTATATGATATAGTGATTCAACGTTGTGGAAATATTTAGATTGTTGGTATTAAATGTAAGAATATTTTATAAATATTCTGTGTGGCCCACATGAAGTGACCTATGTGGTAAATAAATTGTTTAATTGGTTTAATAAATATTATTCAGAATAATTATATTGGTCAAATAAAGAGAAGTAGTTTCCTATTTTATTACTGTGATGGGTGGTAATTGATCATGAGCTTTACTAGGAAACGGGTCCTCTCTCTGCCTATAATAGTGAACATACCCATCTTATGTTTACACTGATGAAGACACATATTAGGGTTTTTTCTAAACGTGCAAAAGGCTAGAGAGAGAAATATATTTCATCCACACTGACGGCTCGCCTACGGATCGCTCAAGACAAATATCTTGATATGGTAGAAGACATTCAAGGTATGTGTGCAATTTAAATCTAATTGAATTTCCGCCTAATGCTATTGTGAAAATCATGAAGTTCAAGATCTTGGGTCATAGATTGGGTTCTTATGGTTTTACCCAATATTAAGTTTACATTAAATAGAGTAGTGCTAGTTTTCGTCCAAAAACAAACAACTATGCTAGTGTTGGTAGTTTAGTTGAATACATACATACCTAACGACCAGGAGAGCAAAATTACAAAATTAAAATGGTATAAACCAGAATTCTAGGAACCATTTTATTTTTTTGTCAATCGCTATTAGAAAAAGCAATTCAGTGAGTAGTACTAGCGGAGAAAAGGCTAATATAGCCCAACTCAAGCCCTACAAAAGTGCTCAAAGAGAAGATATGGACTTCCGGGTGACCATGGTCCCTTTCTTATGTTTTTCTATTGAACCATTTTCATGATTGATAAATTTTCTCTTTTCCTTTTCTTTTTACGATTCCCAAGCTTATGGCCTTGGCTCTATTGATTGCAATGCTTCTGTTTTACTACTGCTTATCACCTTAGTATGTGATCACTTTGAATTATATATTATTTGGTACTAATTTTATTAACGTATGTGAGTATGTTGGAATTTTTATGAGATACTACAATTATGATAATGGGTTATATGAAAAAAAAAAATCTTGGCATATGAATCTTACCAAAAAAAAATTTCGTGTCATTTGAATCTCAATTTCCATTAAAATTATCAAAGATTTTTTTAATTTTTAAAATAGTCTGATATGATGTTATCTAGAACATCACCCAACACAGTATAACTTAGTGGACTATTTATCGGAACAACATAAGCGTCTTATAATATTATGGATAAACATCGATACTCTCCAGAATATATTAATACTATTTGATGGAAATTAGCCAGTACAATCCGACATACCAAATGAGCCCTTAACAGTTTTGTGGATGGAAATGGACAAAATTGGTAAAGTGAGAAAATTTTAGCAATTTTTAGAAATTCAGGGGGTGAAGTGAGAAATTTTCAGTTCAAGAGAGTAAAGTGAGACTAAGCTTTCGTTTTAGGGGGGTGAAACAGTAAATAAGTCTTCACTTAATTTTAATTTTGCAAAGAGTCATTTTAGGTGCCTCTAGTTTGCCCGTCAATGACTTTTGTCTTTGTATTTTTAATTTTGTCAATTGTATTATTGTAATCTTCAATTTGGAAAAATTTATAACACATCTCTTTTTCTGTCAATTATTTTGATCCATTCGAGCCAAATTCCTCACAATTCACCCAAATATTAACACAAATATGCAATTTTTTCAAAACTCTAAGTCCAAAAATTAGACCTAAAGTGAATGGAAAAAACTTCAACTTATGTTTTACCATTAGATGGTTTGAATTAAAGAAATACTTTGAGTGCATTTCTAGCGTCTGGGCCCAAGAATCTCATTTTTGGGTTAATTGACTTACCACGTAAATTAGATAGAGTTGTACTTAATCTTTTATGTTAGGGAACTTTTTTTTTTTTGGAATAGAATGTAACTTAGATAGTATGTAGGTGGTTATATTAGAAAATATATATTAGTAAACTAGTTTTGAAGAAGGGTCTCCACAAATATTCATTGGATGTCGGGGGGTTTCAAATCTCTGTCCACATGAGTGGAGGTAGAGGAGCTCAACCAATTGAACTATACCCTACTGGCAGTAAATTAGTTGTTAGTCTTAGGTAAAGGTAGCAGCGCTATGTTGAATGAGAAAGCCAGATCCCTCATTGGTGTACTTTTATGGATGTTTGGGGTGTTAGATATAGAGTAAAACCGTGTTATTAATTAGGGGTGGTTAGGGTTTAGTTTAGATTTGTGTTAAAATTACATTAAATCAATGACTATGTAACATATTGATTTGGTTCGATTTTAACTAAAACTATGTGTAAAAGAAAACCAAATCAAACCATTGTTGTGGGGTTTGGTGTGGTTTGATTTGGGCGTAAACTCGATCCTTTTTTTTATTTCGCAATTTTACTTGTTGATTAGCCTAATTCTAAAGCATGCTAATTATTCTTTTCACTTTGCAGTGCAAAGACACATTCTTTTCTAATTTCTAAATCTCTAAAACATCCTAAAATTCATCGTAACATCAAAGTAATAAAGTAACGATTTTCATATAAATACAAATGAAGTTTAACACTCAAATTTTGCAAGGAAGTACAAACAAAAGATGACATGTGAAGAAATAATAAAATAAGAAATGAACAATTTAGTTCGATCTAGAGCGGTTTATAGAGGACTAAAACTATCACAGATTCACACTGTAATGGGTGGTTTGGTTCCATTTTGAGACGGTTTGACTTTTTAATGGTTAAAATTTGCAATGTGAGTGAGATTGGTTTCTGCGGTTCATGGGGGGATCGAGTAAGGAAATATTTTTACTCAGCACTTCAAACTCAAGGTGTACTTTCACTATCATTCTCAACACTCGACATGTGCCCATTAACATAACCATAGTTAACTATTTACTTTGTATTTGTGTAACTATGGTTATACCCATGGACACATGTCAAGTATTGAGAAAGGTAGTGAGGCATACATAGGGTTAAAGTGGTGAGCAAAAATGCGCTAAATCAAACAATACTGGGAAAATAACTATGAAATACCACTTTATTTCATTTTCCATGTTTAGTTTGTGTAGGAATGTAAAATAAAGTTTGATTAATTTTTTAATTATATCAATATTAGATAAAAATAAGAAAAAATAATATATTTAATGCTATATGGTAATTCTAAATTGTTAATGGGGACAACGTGATCATTAAATATGTGCATTTAATGTTGGCTTTAGTTTCCCAAGGGAAGGAAAATGAAACTGTGAGGCCCAAAATCACGGCTTAGCCCAAATGAATTATCGCCCGTTACAATACCTTGTTGAGAAAAATCCGACTTGGAGCACACAAAAGTCCGCCATGCATGAGTCACACTCCACGCACCATGCCAAATAAATAATCCGTCATGCTAAGAATCGAGATTAAGATTATAAAATGCATTATCTTTGCAAATCCATGCTAATTATCCCGTCAAGTATAATAGTTAAAAGCATGCCAAGCGATATCTTGAAATGCAGAAATCATTATTATACACTCAACCACGCTACAAGCCTAAGTGGGCCCAAGCCACTCGAATGCCCAAGGCTTGCTTGAGTGGCTTGTGGTATGGATGGTAATAAATTATCATGAGGCTATTGATGGGTAGAAGTGGAGGTTCACAGTTGCTTGGGGCCCTAACCCAGCCTATTTTGGGCCCAACATATAGTTGAGCACAAAATGGGAAAATAGTCCAACCAAAATAGCCCAACCAAAATGATCCACTAAAACTAACCTCAATAGCCCAATATTTGATAGGGGTGGCCCATTTGTTTAGAGGGTTGACTTCTTATCCTAGAAAACCCATACAAATAGAGGTAGCAAACAAACCCTATCTATTGGCTGAAGGATAAAATCATGAAGAAGTCATGGAAGACCACGTTGGTTAACAGGAAGGAAGAAACAAGTTTCAAAGCAAAAGAAACATGCAAGGACCCAAGGGATATTAGCATGTAAGCTGCCAGGAAGAGAAGCACCCTTGGACCAAGCATGTGCACCTATTTGCTTTCCTTGTGGTCCGACTGGGAAGAAGGAAGGAAAGAAGAAGAAAGATGGTGGAATGAAAATCTCCTTGAAACAATGGGAAAAGGGCCTTGAGCTCCAAAATATCTCTAATTTTGTGCAAATAGGCAGAGGAAATGTTACCAAGATAAGGAAAGTCAAGGAAGGAGATGAGAAAGGAAGGGAAAAACTTGGCCAAAATGGGTAGAAGCCATTAGGGTTTCTTGGGAAGTGATGGTTTCCAGCGCCTATAAAATAAGGCCTCTTCTACCTAACAAAAACAACCCACGCCTAGAGAGCAAGCTTCCTCTCTTACCAGCAATCTCGTGCGCTATTCACCCTCCTTCCCCATTTTCTTCTTACAAGCTGCAGAAGAACATAGTTTTTTCTTTTCCTCTTCTCAGCCACATTTGCTTGCAAACCTCTTCTTTCTCACCTTAAATACTCATCTTTCTCCCTAGGAAGCCATATTTCCTTTTTGGTAGTCAACTCATGCTAATTTTGCTTCCATGCCACATGCCTCTCATGCCAAGCTCAAAAGTTTATCTGATAGCATGCATAAATTACCTGTAAGTTGCTATTGTTTTGGCTGGTGAAGGTAACCAAAATACTTCCTAAGGCTCTGCTGCCCTTTCAAAGTATTGTTGGGGCTTAATTTTTGAACTCAGACAAAGGAGGCAATTTCATCGATGCCCTTTATGGCAGCAGACCCGTTCTGTTCATAGGAAGAAAAAGTCCTACAAAACCCAACAGGCAAGGAGGCTTTCATTTTCCTCCTATTTTCCCATGCCCCAAGCCCCATTTCTCATGAACCAAACGCCCCTAAGGAGAACAAAGATGACTGTAACGAACGAGGATCAAGCAACTGTAAATACTATGAACATAAATCAAGGCAATTAGCAGTCGAGCAATTTAAAAAAAAAAAATCATTGAACTGTTCGGGCATATCATATGCGTTTGAGCAAAATTCCGCATGAGCAATATTTGAGGGTTGATTCCTTGATCTTCAATCTTCCTTCTCTCTCTTCTTGGATCCCTACGAAATAAATATGAGTAAATATACACTTGGGGTGTTGGCCAAAGCCCCGATGTAAAAATTTGATTAGATCTTGATAAAGATACGACAATAGCTAAAGTGGATGAAGTTTTCTCTCACCGGGAGAACCGGGTGGCCTAAGCTGTGTGGGGGCGACGACAAGAGAGAGAGAGAGAGAGAGAGAGAGAGAGGGTTTTAGTAGGATTTTGGAATTTAGAGAGGAATTTAGAATTACCTTGAATGTCTTCTATAACAACGTATTTATAGTCTCCTTATGTGCTAGGATTTTGGGAGAATAATTCTTATTTGCTTAGAATTATTCTTCCCCAAAAAGATGATAGGAATTACTCCAAGAGA
The DNA here is from genome assembly GCF_029339155.1 of Prunus mume. Lineage (NCBI taxonomy): Eukaryota > Viridiplantae > Streptophyta > Magnoliopsida > Rosales > Rosaceae > Prunus > Prunus mume. The sequence continues at coordinate 17,914,429 of NC_142705.1, forward strand.
TTTGGTAGAAATTGGTTCATTGATTTAGGAAGATATTCCTATCTTAAATCAAAGATACTTTCCCTAATTAAATATAATTTAATTAGGGTAATTAGTTTGACTTAAGGAATATTCCTTTTTAAATGTCGTCTTCTTATTGTCAGAAATATATGCCAATGACAA